>NC_052341.1:3332571-3632571 GCF_016432855.1 Salvelinus namaycush | reverse complement strand
CAAACACAAGTTAATTCGATTTTTTGGGTCAAATTCACGATGTAAAAACTGGATGACGGACAATCCGTTGGAACAATTTTCATGTTTTCTGGGAATTATGACGGGTCCAATGTGGGAGACTATATGCCTTCCATAAATAGTGCTCTTCATTCCTATAGGCCTACATCTAGATTCCCAGGGTCAGTTTAACCAAACACTCCACTCGCTCATAACATAAGTATTTAGTTACACTATGACAAAGGAGTCATGTCAAATTACTTTTCCCTTTTCCTAGCCTATACCCAAACCCTTTTACTTAGCCTGCACACTAACACTAACCCTTTGCCTTAGCCTGCACACTAACCCCTTTACTTAGCCTGCACCCTAAGCCTTTTCCTTAGCCTACACCCTAACCCTTTTACTTAGCCTACACCCTAACCCCTTTACTTAGCCTACACCCTAACCCCTTTTCGTAGCCTACACCCTAACCCCTTTTCGTAGCCTACACACTAACCCCTTTACTTAGCCTACACACTAACCCCTTTACTTAGCCTACACCCTAACCCTTTTACTTAGCCTACACCCTAACCCCTTTACTTAGCCTACACACTAACCCCTTTACTTAGCCTACACCCTAACCCCTTTACGTAGCCTACACACTAACCCCTTTACTTAGCCTACACACTAACCCCTTTACTTAGCCTACACCCTAACCCTTTTACTTAGCCTACACCCTAACCCCTTTAATTAGCCTACATCCTAACCCTTTTACTTAGCCTACATCCTAACCTTTTACTTAGCCTACACCCTAACCCCTTTACTTAGCCTACACCCTAACCCCTTTACTTAGCCTACACCCTAACCCCTTTACTTAGCCTACACCCTAACCCCTTTACTTAGCCTACACCCTAACCCCTTTACTTAGCCTACACCCTAACCTTTTTACCTAGCCTACACCCTAACCCCTTTTCGTAGCCTACACCCTAACCCCTTTACTTAGCCTACACACTAACCCCTTTACTTAGCCTACACCCTAACCCCTTTACTTAGCCTACACCCTAACCCCTTTACTTAGCCTACACCCTAACCCCTTTACTTAGCCTACACCCTAACCCCTTTACTTAGCCTACACCCTAACCTTTTTACCTAGCCTACACCCTAACCCCTTTTCGTAGCCTACACCCTAACTCCTTTACTTAGCCTACACCCTAACCCCTTTACTTAGCCTACACCCTAACCCTTTTACTTAGCCTACACCCTAACCCTTTTACTTAGCCTACACCCTAACCCCTTTACTTAGCCTACACACTAACCCCTTTACTTAGCCTACACACTAACCCCTTTACTTAGCCTACACCCTAACC
Organism: Salvelinus namaycush; assembly: GCF_016432855.1. NCBI lineage: Eukaryota > Metazoa > Chordata > Actinopteri > Salmoniformes > Salmonidae > Salvelinus > Salvelinus namaycush. The sequence continues at coordinate 3,631,228 of NC_052341.1, read as the reverse complement.
TTTTTACCTAGCCTACACCCTAACCCCTTTACTTAGCCTACACACTAACCCCTTTACTTAGCCTACACCCTAACCCCTTTACTTAGCCTACACCCTAACCTTTTTACCTAGCCTACACCCTAACCCCTTTTCGTAGCCTACACACTAACCCCTTTACTTAGCCTACACCCTAACCCCTTTATTTAGCCTACACCCTAACCTTTTTACCTAGCCTACACCCTAACCATTTTATTTAGCCTAGACACTAACCCCTTTACTTAGCCTACACCCTAACCTTTTTACCTAGCCTACACCCTAACCATTTTATTTAGCCTACACACTAACCCCTTTACTTAGCCTACACCCTAACCATTTTATTTAGCCTAGACACTAACCTTAACCCTGTTACTTAGTCTACAGACTAACCGTAAAGCTGTTCCTTAGCCTAAAGACTTGCAAAAAGGTATGTGATGTATGACAGGGGGTGGATAGATGTCAGACTCCCAAGCCAAGAACGTATCTCCACTTCAACTCATTGTAGAAGCAAGCCAGCCATGTAAGTGGACCGGACCAGTAACTGACTAGTCTATAACAACATAGTGGACCAGTAACTGACTAGTCTATAACAACATAGTGGACCAGTAACCAGTAACTGACTAGTCTATAACAACATGGTGGACCAGTAACTGACTAGTCTATTACAACATAGTGGACCAGTAACTGACTAGTCTATAACAACATAGTGGACCAGTAACTGACTAGTCTATTACAACATGGTGGACCAGTAACTGACTAGTCTATAACAACATAGTGGACCAGTAACTGACTAGTCTATAACAACATGGTGGACCAGTAACTGACTAGTCTATAACAACATAGTGGACCAGTAACTGACTAGTCTATAACAACATAGTGGACCAGTAACTGACTAGTATATTACAACATGGTGGACCAGTAACTGACTAGTCTATAACAACATAGTGGACCAGTAACTGACTAGTCTATAACAACATAGTGGACCAGTAACTGACTAGTCTATTACAACATGGTGGACCAGTAACTGACTAGTCTATAACAACATAGTGGACCAGTAACTGACTAGTCTATAACAACATAGTGGACCAGTAACCAGTAACTGACTAGTCTATAACAACATGGTGGACCAGTAACTGACTAGTCTATTACAACATAGTGGACCAGTAACTGACTAGTCTATAACAACATAGTGGACCAGTAACTGACTAGTCTATTACAACATGGTGGACCAGTAACTGACTAGTCTATTACAACATAGTGGACCAGTAACTGACTAGTCTATTACAACATAGTGGACCAGTAACTGACTAGTCTATAACAACATAGTGGACCAGTAACTGACTAGTCTATAACAACATGGTGGACCAGTAACCAGTAACTGACTAGTCTATTACAACATAGTGGACCAGTAACTGACTAGTCTATAACAAGATGGTGGACCAGTAACCAGTAACTGACTAGTCTATAACAACATAGTGGACCAGTAACCAGTAACTGACTAGTCTATAACAACATGGTGGACCAGTAACTGACTAGTCTATTACAACATAGTGGACCAGTAACTGACTAGTCTATTACAACATAGTGGACCAGTAACTGACTAGTCTATAACAACATGGTGGACCAGTAACTGACTAGTCTATAACAACATAGTGGACCAGTAACTGACTAGTCTATAACAACATGGTAGACCAGTAACTGACTAGTCTATTACAACATGGTGGACCAGTAACTGACTAGTCTATTACAACATGGTGGACCAGTAACTGACTAGTCTATAACAACATAGTGGACCAGTAACTGACTAGTCTATTACAACATGGTGGACCAGTAACTGACTAGTCTATAACAACATAGTGGACCAGTAACTGACTAGTCTATTACAACATGGTGGACCAGTGACTGACTAGTCTAAAACAACATAGTGGACCAGTAACTGACTAGTCTATAACAACATAGTGGACCAGTAACTGACTAGTCTATAACAACATAGTGGACCAGTAACTGACTAATCTATTACAACATAGTGGACCAGTAACCAGTAACTGACTAGTCTATAACACCATAGTGACCAGTAACTGACTAGTCTATTACAACATAGTGGACCAGTAACTGACTAGTCTATAACAACATAGTGGACCAGTAACTGACTAGTCTATTACAACATAGTGGACCAGTAACTGGCTAATCTATTACAACATAGTGGACCAGTAACTGACTAGTCTATAACAACATGGTGGACCAGTAACTGACTAGTCTATTACAACATAGTGGACCAGTAACCAGTAACTGACTAGTCTATAACAACATGGTGGACGAGTAACCAGTAACTGACTAGTCTATTACAACATAGTGGACCAGTAACTGACTAGTCTATAACAACATAGTGGACCAGTAACTGACTAATCTATTACAACATAGTGGACCAGTAACCAGTAACTGACTAGTCTATAACACCATAGTGACCAGTAACTGACTAGTCTATTACAACATAGTGGACCAGTAACTGACTAGTCTATTACAACATGGTGGACCAGTAACTGACTAGTCTATTACAACATAGTGGACCAGTAACTGACTAGTCTATAACAACATAGTGGACCAGTAACTGACTAGTCTATAACAACATAGTGGACCAGTAACTGACTAGTCTATTACAACACGGTGGACCAGTAACTGACTAGTCTATAACAACATAGTGGACCAGTAACTGACTAGTCTATTACAACATGGTGGACCAGTAACTGACTAGTCTATAACAACATAGTGGACCAGTAACTGACTAGTCTATTACAACATAGTGGACCAGTAACTGACTAGTCTATAACAACATAGTGGACCAGTAACTGACTAGTATATAACAACATAGTGGACCAGTAACTGACTAGTCTATAACAACATAGTGGACCAGTAACTGACTAGTCTATTACAACATGGTGGACCAGTAACTGACTAGTCTATTACAACATAGTGGACCGTTAACTGACTAGTCTATAACAACATAGTGGACCAGTAACTGACTAGTCTATAACAACATAGTGGACCAGTAACTGACTAGTCTATTACAACATGGTGGACCAGTAACTGACTAGTCTATTACAACATAGTGGACCAGCAACTGACTAGTCTATTACAACATGGTGGACCAGTAACTGACTAGTCTATTACAACATAGTGGACCAGTAACCAGTAACTGACTAGTCTATAACAACATGGTGGACCAGTAACCAGTAACTAACTAGTCTATAACAACATAGTGGACTAGTAACTGACTATTCTATTACAACATGGTGGACCAGTAACTGACGAGTCTATTACAACATAGTGGACCAGTAACTGACTAGTCTATAACAAGATGGTGGACCAGTAACCAGTAACTGACTAGTCTATTACAACATGGTGGACCAGTAACCAGTAACTGACTAGTCTATAACAAGATGGTGGACCAGTAACCAGTAACTGACTAGTCTATTACAACATGGTGGACCAGTAACTGACTAGTCTATTACAACATAGTGGACCAGTAACTGACTAGTCTATAACAACATAGTGGACCAGTAACTGACTAGTCTATAACAACATAGTGGACCAATAACTGACTAGTCTATTACAACATAGTGGACCAGTAACTGACTAGTCTATAACAACATAGTGGACCAGTAACCAGTAACTGACTAGTCTATAACAACATGGTGGACCAGTAACTGACTAGTCTATAACAACATAGTGGACCAGTAACTGACTAGTCTATAACAACATAGTGGCCCAGTAACTGACTAGTCTATAACAACATGGTGGACCAGTAACTGACTTGTCTATAACAACATAGTGGACCAGTAACTGACTAGTCTATAACAACATAGTGGACCAGTAACTGACTAGTCTATAACAACATAGTGGACCAGTAACTGACTAGTCTATAACAACATGGTGGACCAGTAACTGACTAGTCTATTACAACATAGTGGACCAGTAACTGACTAGTCTATTACAACATAGTGGACCAGTAACTGACTAGTCTATTACAACATAGTGGACTAGTAACTGACTAGTCTATAACATCATAGTGGACCAGTAACCAGTAACTGACTAGTCTATTACAACATAGCTGACCAGTAACCAGTAACTGACTAGTCTATAACAACATGGTGGACCAGTAACTAGTAACTGACTAGTCTATTACAACATGGTGGACCAGTAACTGACTAGTCTATTACAACATGGTGGACCAGTAACTGACTAGTCTATAACAACATGGTGGACCAGTAACTGACTAGTCTATAACAACATAGTGGACCAGTAACTGACTAGTCTATTACAACATGGTGGACCAGTAACTGACTAGTCTATTACAACATAGTGGACCAGTAACTGACTAGTCTATAACAACATGGTGGACCAGTAACTGACAAGTCTATAACAACATAGTGGACCAGTAACTGACTAGTCTATAACAACATGGTGGACCAGTAACTGACTAGTCTATTACAACATAGTGGACCAGTAACTGACTAGTCTATAACAACATAGTGGACCAGTAACTGACTAGTCTATAACAACATAGTGGACCAGTAACTGACTAGTCTATTACAACATAGTGGACCAGTAACTGACTAGTCTATTACAACATGGTGGACCAGTAACTGACTAGTCTATAACAACATAGTGGACCAGTAACTGACTAGTCTATTACAACATAGTGGACCAGTAACTGACTAGTCTATAACAACATGGTGGACCAGTGAACTGACTAGTCTATAACAACATAGTGGACCAGTAACTGACTAGTCTATAACAACATAGTGGACCAGTAACCAGTAACTGACTAGTCTATTACAACATAGTGGACCAGTAACTGACTAGTCTATTACAACATAGTGGACCAGTAACTGACTAGTCTATTACAACATAGTGGACCAGTAACTGACTAGTCTATTACAACATACTGGACCAGTAACTGACTAGTCTATAACAACATGGTGGACCAGTAACTGACAAGTCTATAACAACATGGTGGACCAGTAACTGACTAGTCTATAACAACATGGTGGACCAGTAACTGACTAGTCTATTACAACATGGTGGACCAGTAACTAACTAGTCTATAACAACATAGTGGACCAGTAACTGACTAGTCTATTACAACATAGTGGACCAGTAACTGACTAGTCTATAACAACATAGTGGACCAGTAACTGACTAGTCTATAACAACATAGTGGACCAGTAACTGACTAGTCTATAACAACATAGTGGACCAGTAACTGACTAGTCTATAACAACATAGTGGACCAGTAACTGACTAGTCTATAACAACATAGTGGACCAGTAACTGACTAGTCTATAACAACATGGTGGACCAGTAACCAGTAACTGACTAGTCTATAACAACATGGTGGACCAGTAACCAGTAACTGACTAGTCTATTACAACATGGTGGACCAGTAACTGACTAGTCTATTACAACATAGTGGACCAGTAACTGACTAGTCTATTACAACATGGTGGACCAGTAACTGACTAGTCTATAACAACATGGTGGACCAGTAACCAGTAACTGACTAGTCTATTACAACATACTGGACCAGTAACTGACTAGTCTATAACAACATGGTGGACCAGTAACTGACAAGTCTATAACAACATGGTGGACCAGTAACTGACTAGTCTATAACAACATGGTGGACCAGTAACTGACTAGTCTATTACAACATGGTGGACCAGTAACTAACTAGTCTATAACAACATAGTGGACCAGTAACTGACTAGTCTATTACAACATAGTGGACCAGTAACTGACTAGTCTATAACAACATAGTGGACCAGTAACTGACTAGTCTATAACAACATAGTGGACCAGTAACTGACTAGTCTATAACAACATAGTGGACCAGTAACTGACTAGTCTATAACAACATAGTGGACCAGTAACTGACTAGTCTATAACAACATAGTGGACCAGTAACTGACTAGTCTATAACAACATGGTGGACCAGTAACCAGTAACTGACTAGTCTATAACAACATGGTGGACCAGTAACCAGTAACTGACTAGTCTATAACAACATGGTGGACCAGTAACCAGTAACTGACTAGTCTATTACAACATGGTGGACCAGTAACTGACTAGTCTATTACAACATAGTGGACCAGTAACTGACTAGTCTATTACAACATGGTGGACCAGTAACTGACTAGTCTATAACAACATGGTGGACCAGTAACCAGTAACTGACTAGTCTATTACAACATAGTGGACCAGTAACTGACTAGTCTATAACAACATAGTGGACCAGTAACTGACTAGTCTATAACAACATGGTGGACCAGTTACTGACTAGTCTATAACAACATAGTGGACCAGTAACTGACTAGTCTATTACAACATGGTGGACCAGTAACTGACTAGTCTATAACAACATGGTGGACCAGTAACCAGGTACTGACTAGTCTATAACAACATAGTGGACCAGTAACTGACTAGTCTATTACAACATGGTGGACCAGTAACTGACTAGTCTATAACAACATGGTGGACCAGTAACCAGTAACTGACTAGTCTATAACAACATGGTGGACCAGTAACCAGTAACTGACTAGTCTATTACAACATATCTACCTGAAACTGAAGCTGAATAATTAGGGATAGTGAGGTTGATTAATTACTTTCCTTACCTTCTGGGATTGCAGACTAAATGAGGATGGAGCTAATTGCCGTGTGAAATACTATGGCATGAATGGAGGGGGGGGGGGGGGGGGATTCATCAAGCATGCAGCAGACCTGGGTTCAAATGCTATTCGAAATCTTTTAAATACTTTGAGTGATTGCTCTAGTCTGCCTGGAGTGCCAGATAATTGGGGGTTGGAGTTTTATGACCAATCTATTGGTTCCATTGTGCCAGAAACGCTCAATCAAGCCTATATAAAGTATTTGAAATTATTTCAAATAGAAATTGAACCCTGGTCTGGTCTGCAGCCATCACAACTGGAACTGCTCTGAACTCTGACTTCTGCTTATGCCTGCTAGAGTTCACTGGATGTCTATAAATCATTGGCTGCTTACAGCTGAGAGTGCTTGCCCTGAGTCATCAACATGCGATAATATAAGTCCCGACTGACTGTATGATCCCCCAGTTCAAACCAGGCTATGTTTTAAACTCGCTCACTCTCTTACTCCCGCCATCTTGCACATTGCAGGAAATGAAGACCAGGTGGCTTTAAAAGACAGAGTGCAGCCTGTAGTAGCATAACGCTGCCTGTTATTACATAAAGCTGCTGTTATAACATAATGCTGCTGTTTAACATAAAGCTGTCTGTTATAACACAAAGCTGCTATTATAATATAAATCTGTCTGTTATTACATAAAGCTGCTGTTATAATATACATCTGTCTGTTATAACATAAAGCTCATAAACCTGCAGTTATATGTTACTTCCCTGGTTAAATACCCAAAGGTGTTATACTACTGCCCTGGTTAAATACCCTGAAGTGTGATTCTACTGCCCTGGTTAAATACCCTGAGGTGAGATACTACTGCCCTGGTTAAATACCCTGAGGTGAGATTCTACTGCCCTGGTTAAATACCCTGAGGTGTGATACTACTGCCCTGGTTAAATACCCTGAGGTGAGATACTACTGCCCTGGTTAAATACCCTGAGGTGTTATACTACTGCCCTGGTTAAATACCCTGAGGTGAGATTCTACTGCCCTGGTTAAATACCCTGAGGTGAGATTCTACTGCCCTGGTTAAATACCCTGAGGTGTTATACTACTGCCCTGGTTAAATACCCGAGTTGTGATTCTACTGCCCTGGTTAAATACCCAAAGGTGTTATACTACTGCCCTGGTTAAATACCCTGAGGTGAGATTCTACTGCCCTGGTTAAATACCCAAAGGTGTTATACTACTGCCCTGGTTAAAACCCTGAGGTGTGATACTACTGCCCTGGTTAAATACCCTGAGGTGTGATTCTACTGCCCTGGTTAACTGCCCTGAGGTGTGATTCTACTGCCCTGGTTAAATGCCCTGAGGTGGGATTCTACTGCCCTGGTTAAATGCCCTGAGGTGTGATACTACTGCCCTGGTTAAATACCCTGAGGTGAGATACTACTGCCCTGGTTAAATGCCATGAGGTGTGATTCTACTGCCCTGGTTAAATACCCTGAGGTGTGATTCTACTGCCCTGGTTAACTGCCCTGAGGTGGGATTCTACTGCCCTGGTTAAATGCCCTGAGGTGGGATTCTACTGCCCTGGTTAAATACCCTGAGGTGTGATTCTACTGCCCAGGATAAATGCCCTGAGGTGTGATTCTACTGCCCAGGATAATTGCCCTGAGGTGGGATTCTACTGCCCTGGTTAAACACCCTGAGGTGTGATTCTACTGCCCTGGTTAAATACTCTGAGGTTTGTTTCATCTGCCCTGGTTAATTGTGTTTGTGTGTTTGTCACTGTGTCTGTGTGTTTGTCACTTTGCTGTTACCAGCCACAATACTGAGTTTGAGCTTTTGTTGGCTTTTTTTGTAGCCTACTGTACCCTACTTGTGTGAGATGTAAAATTGTTTTATAACTCTTCCAATGTCCCAATATTCATCAAATGAATTAGCATCACAAATCCCCTTATTCACTATGATTTAGTGTGTGAATTCTATCTTCTATCCAACAGGCTTTCCATGGAGATGGCAGGATATGACGAGACATTCCTTTTCTCCCTCATCTGAAATCAATTACATTTCCAGTTTGTTTGCCACTACACCACTAAGCAAAAAGGGCATGCGTCCCAAGTGGCACCCTATTCCCTACAAGCCCACAGAGCTCTGGTCAAAAGTAGTGCACTATGTAGGGAATAGGGTGCCATTTTGGGACATGTATGACATATCCTTCGCCACCTGCAACTCAAGCAGCCAGCAGGGCCAGCCAGACATTGTCTGTGTGTTTTACTATCAGTTAAAACTGCTGGTGACTCATACATTTAAATTCAGTTGAACTGGAACGTTTAGAGCACAGGGTGTTTTGGATGTTTCCTGGCTCAAGCTGAAAACACCTGACCACTGATCTTACTGTGCGAGTCACTGCTCATATATCAACAGAGTAGGAGCCTGAACAGATGTCGTGGAACCAGCAGAGATCCCAACTAACCCAAGACCTGGCTGAATGACTGGCTGCTTTTTAGAGCACGCTATATTTGTGAGACTAGATCAGAGGTCCAATGCCATGTTTTGTTAATCTTCTCAATAAATCTTCGTATTCTTTTTTTTTTTTAAAGACATGCATACTACCTATTCAGTTTTGTTGACCTGTAAGTTGAAAGGTTAACTGTAGGCCTACTGTAAGTATAAAAGTTCACATCGAATCTTTTGATGCTTCGTGTTAACCCTGTGACACTAGGCTAGGCTATGCTAGTCAGCGTTTTTGATGACAGTTATCCCGGATGGGTGGTCCAGAGAGGTTTTAAGTATCCTTCGCTTAACCTTTACTGCTCCAGCGTTCCGCCAGCGGAACTCCTCCCACATTCCACTGAAAAGGCAGAGCGCGAAATTCAAAATATATTTTTTAGAAATATTTAACTTTCACACATTAACAAGTCCAATACAGCAAATGAAAGGTACACATCTTGTGAATCCAGCCAACATGTCCGATTTTTAAAATGTTTTACAGCGAAAACAGCACGTATATTTATGTTAGCTCACCACCAAATACAAAAAAGGACAGACATTTTTCACAGCACAGGTAGCATGCACAAAGCCAACCTAACTAACCAAGAACCAACCAAACTAACCAACAAACAACTTCATCAGATGACAGTCTTATAACATGTTACACAATAAATCTATGTTTTGTTCGAAAAATGTGCATATTTGAGGTATAAATCAGTTTTACATTGCAGCTACCATCACAGCTACCGTCAAAAATAGCACCGAAGCAGCCAGAGTAATTATAGAGACCAACATGGAATACCTAAATAACATTTCTGAAAAATGCATCGTGTACAGCAAATGAAAGACAAGCATCTTGTGAATCCAGCCAATATTTCCGATTTTTTAAGTGTTTTACAGCGAAAACACAATATAGCATTATATTAGCTTACTACAATAGCCTACCACACTACCGCATTCATTCATCAAGGCACGTTAGCGATAGCAATAGGCACGTTAGCGTTAGCGAATAAACCAGCAAAAGATATTAATTTTCACTAACCTTCATAAACCTTCCTCAGATGACAGTCCTATAACATCAGGTTATACATACACTTATGTTTTGTTCGAAAATGTGCATATTTAGAGCTGAAATCAGTGGTTATCCATTATGCTAACGTAGCTTCTTTTTCCCAGAATGTGCGGATATTTCTATTAGACTCTCACCTATTCTGACCAAATAGCTATTCATAAACATTACAAAAAAATACATGTTGTATAGGAAATGATAGATACACTAGTTCTTAATGCAATCGCAGTGTTAGAATTCTAAAAATATCTTCATTACGACATAAGGCTTATGTTATAGCGAGAGAGTGGCCAAAACCTGGGCGCAAAACTACTAGTAAACAGTTCGACAGATATATGAAATAGCATCACAAAATGGGTCCTACTTTTGGTGATCTTCCATCAGAATGTTGGACAAGGGGTCCTTTGTCCAGAACAGTCGTTGTTTGGATTTAGAACATCGTTTTTCCCTCTTGAATTAGCAAGCACACTGGCCAAGTGGCGCGAAGCTCTCCTTTCTGAACAAAGGCACACAACGCAACACGCCTAACGTCCCGAATAAATTTCAAAAATCTAATAAAACTATATTGAAAAAACATACTTTACGATGATATGGTCACATGTATCAAATAAAATCAAAGCCGGAGATAGTAGTCGCCTATAACGACAGCTTTTCAAAAGGCAATCCCACTGTCCTCCTCGCGCCTTCCTGAAAACAAGAAATCGGTGACACGTCATTCCAAGAGGACGTATTCCATCTCAGACCAAGATAAACACTCCATTTCTTCTCTCACTGCATCTTGACATCCAGGGGAAGGTGTATGACGTGCATGTATACTAATAGGTATCATGCCCATTTATAGGCAGGACCCAGAAGAGAGCATCGATTTCAGATTTTCCACTTCCTGGTCAGGAAGTTTGTGCCAAATGAGTTCTGTTTCACTCACAGATATAATTCAAACGGTTTTAGAAACTAGAGAGTGTTTTCTATCCAATAGTAATAATAATATGCATATTGTACGAGCAAGAATTGAGTACGAGGCCGTTTAAATTGGGCACGTTTTTCCCCCAAAGTGACAACAGCGCCCTCTGTCCTCATTAAGTATCAGTGTTATTGTCCCGTTATCCACACTCAAAAGAGGGATGACAACAACCTCAAGAAGCTAGTCAACAAACCACCGTATGTACATGAACAGTGGTCGCTGAATAACCTTGATGAATGTTCTAAAACACCTAGTGAATTTTCTCCACCCAAAGACTTTCAATTGATTTCTCCTGTGTGACCTTTTTATTAACACTTAAAGAGTATGTGTCACGTTCGTCTTCCTCCTCGTCTGAGGAGGAGAAGTTTGAAGGATCGGAGGACCAATATGCAGCGTCGTATGTGTTCATCTTGATAATTTATTAACACAGAGAACACTTAACGAAACTATACAAAAATAACAACCGGACAACGAACGTGAAGCTATAATAAGAAATGTGCTGACACAAGCAACTAACATAGACAATCACCCACAATGACAAAACAGGCTACCTAAATATGGTTCCCAATCAGAGACAACGACTAACACCTGCCTCTGAGAACCATATCAGGCCAAACACAGAAACAGACAAACTAGACATACAACATAGAATGCCCACTCAGATCACACCCTGACCAAACAAAACAGCTATTTATTTCCCCTTAAGTATAATACATGATGTAGTATGTAAGGAATAAAACCACTCTTCAACACAGTATTGTGTGAGGATAATAGCATCTAATATTGCCACTTAACGGGGTAAGTCTCAGGAAGCTTGATGTAACCCATTGTAAACAAGACTCCGAATGTCAATTGACTGTAACTGAAATGTACTGAAAATGAGATAATAGAGGACACTGAAGTATCAGACACAAGACAATGCATAGTGATCTATAGCACTGTTGTAATGTTATATCGTAGTCATTGATCTGAACATCAGAAGGTTACTTTGAGACGTCTCTTTCTGCCAAAAGGAGTTCTATTACAGCTCAAATATTTCTCTTTGACAGCCTCCCTATAGGATACATTACAATACAATCTCCCACTCTTATTGAAACGTACAACTTGGCAACCAGGCAAGGCATTGCCCCGAGGCTGGTTAGGTATACTGTAAGCCATCTAATTGAAGAAGCTAAAATGGACACCAAGTAAACGTTTACTTTAAGAAAAACAGCAAAGAAAATACTGCTCCAAGACATGAATATATAAATTAATAAATACATAAATAGTATATCTACAGTACATTCAGTATTTTTAAATCAAGCATTTAGGTATAGAAACACTTGGGATACTCTGTATAAAAATCCTGTTGTTTTTACGGTTGAAGGAATTGTTGTTTAAACCAAAGTTTCCTTGGAATTTACGGTAATATACTGTACCGTTGTTTACAGTGACTTACAGGTAACTGGCTGCCAGTAAGTTACCATAAGAACAACAGGATTTTTTTTTTTTTTTTTACAATGTATGGTAGGCTACAAGTGGTCTAGGTAATTGTTATGTATGGTACGGCGTGCTGTACGTTGTACTGTACGTTGCTATGGTTTACTGTATGACAGTGTGTTGCTTTACATATGAATGGGTTATCAGAATGACACATTTGACAAGTCATTAGACATCAGAGTGATGTACATTGTGAAACCGTTCTACAGCTAAGCTACAATGAACAAAAATATAAAAGCAACATGCAACAATTTCAAAGATTTTACTTCAGTTACAGTTCATATAGGTATATCAGTCAATTGAAATAATTTAATTAAGCCCTAATCTATGGATTTAACATGACTGGGAATACGGATATGCAAAAAGGTAGGAGTGTGGATTAGAAAACCAGTCAGTATCTTGTGTGACCACTTGCCTCATGCAGCTCCACACATCTCCTTCTTATAGAGGTGATCAGGCTGTTGATTGTGGCCTGTGGAATGTTGTCTCACTCCTCTTCAATGGCTGTGCAAAGTACTGGATATTGGCAGGAATTGGAACACGCTGTCGTACACGTCGATCCAGAGCATTCCAAACATGCTCAATGGGTGACATGTCTGGTGAGTATGCAGGCCATGGAAGAACTGGGACATTTTCAGCTTCTAGGAATTGTGTACAGATCCTTGTGAAATGGGGCCATGTGTTATCATGCTGAAACATGAGGTGATGGCGGCAGATGAATGGCACGACAATGGGCCTCAGAATCTCGTCACGGTTCCCTCTGTTCACAGCATTGACATCAGTAAACCTCTATCTGCCCGGGAACAGTTGAAACCGGGATTTCATATGTGAAGAGCACACTTCTCCAACGTGCCAGTGGCCATTGAAGGTGAGCATTTGCCCACTCAAGTCAGTTACGACGGCAAACTGCAGTCAGGTCAAGACCGTGGTGAGGACGACGAGCACGCAGATGAGCTTCCCTAAGAAGGTTTCTGACTCTTTTTGCAGAAATTCTTTTGGTTGTAAAAAAAACCATAGTTCCATCAGCTGTCTAGGTGGCTAGTCTCAGACGATCCTGCAGGTGAAGAAGCTGGATGTGGAGGTCCTGGGCTGGCGTGGTTACACGTGGTCTGCAGCAGTGCTTAATTTGTAAATCGGGAGGCGCCGGAAAACAGCGAGAGGGAGGTGACCAGGAAGCTCTGAGATACCGGAAAATCCCCTTTATAATAAATCACTGCATGCATATCATCCCATGTGTGTAGCAGTCTAGACTAGAGCAGAAGAGTAGAGGCGATTGTAGCCTAGGGTCCGGGAAAAACTGAGCCTTTCATAAACGCATTTCATGCAATTCTATGTCATTTTACATGACTGGAGACTTTCACAGATTTTTTTTTAATACCACACAAGTTATTTAAATGTCAAGCTACTTTGACACTGACAAACTAAGAATGTGAGATCACTTAAAAACGACCTGGTCTTGAATCCATCAATAGTCTGGACCAGGTGTGTGGAGACACACATTGTACAATATGAGGAGGATATTAAAGTCCTAAAAATGCTTTCCAGTTTCACCGACTCACCCAATGATTCGCAGCTCACTCACCAGCGATGGCCGATGTGCCAAAAGCCTATCTCTTTCGTTTTAGTTTGTAAAAACAATGTTGTTTGCTCCATAGGCCGCCTATTTGGAAGTTAGGCCTATTTGGAAGTTAGGCCTATTTGGAAGTTAGGCCTATTTGGAAGTTAGGCCTATTTGGAAGTTAGGCCTATTTGGAAGTTAGGCCTATTTGGAAGTTGATCAACTAGCTTACAGACCGAATAGTATTTTTGTTTCAGCAGGAGCCATTTGCTTTCCAACCTGTGCTATCCCACAATTGTGTTTGAAATATTGCGAAAGGTCTGTTTTGGCTGCATGCTGTTCGCTGCCAACATTCTACCCGCGGCTATGATTCTATAAAGAAATAAATGATCAAGTGCAACGCAGGAGAGATGAGAGTTGCAGGCTCATGTCTATCAGACTAGAGAGAGGGAGAGAGATCCTAGAAGGTGAATCACATTCTGGTTCTGTGAGAGATACAGGCAAGCTTCTCTCTCACACCACAGCAACTGCCACGAGTTGGTCTCTAGGCTACAATGTTGTGTAAATCATAAACCGGGGCTGAATCAATTCTTAGAATATCAGGCTTGGGTTGAAAATCAACGTTTTCACATTAGGCCATGTTTTTAAAACTACTCATTTTAGAGTGGCCTTTTATTGTCCCCAGCACAAGGTGCACCTGTGTAATGACCATGCCGTTTAATCAGCTTCTTGATATATGACATATGTCAGGTGGATGGAATATCTTGGCGAAGGAGAAATTCTCACTAACAGAGATGTAAACACATTTGTGCACAACATTTTAGAGAAATAAGCTTTTTGTGCAAATTTCTGAGATCTTTTATTTCAGCTCATGAAACATGGGACCAACATTTTACATGTTGCGCTATTATTCCAGACATTACGATAAAATTGAATCTGTTTTCTGTGTTTACTTTGTTATCATTTCAGAATGATCACAGACTAATAATACACACACACACACACACACCACACACACACACACACACACACACACACACACACACACACACACACACACACACACACACACACACACACACACACACACACACACACACACACACACACACACACACACCAGAAAATCTCTGACATCTTCTCCTCACATCTCACATGCACTCCATCATCACCAGCCCACAACAAAGAGAGATGCCCCAAGTCATCGTCCATCAAACCAAGCCTTTTATGGCTCATCAAAAGACAATGTACTGTCAAAGCCAGAGGAGTGTTTCAGACATGATATGACAGCAAATACTCCAGACAGAGATGAAACCGTCTGCTGTAAATGAAAGGGCTACATGATGTTTGGGTAATTTGAAAGAATTAGTCAATATTATCCGTCTTTATGAAGGAACAGGAGTGTGGGAAAGTTCTCTCCCTTGTTCCCGATTGCAGTTTGATCCTTTGCCTTGAAGATTATGCTTGGCTTCGGATCCACCATTTTGATGGGTTTAAGTGTTGAGTGTTTCATTGTTGACATATGTCAGCAGTGTTCTTTAGTTCTGAGGTGCATGCTGGGAATAAAAGCAGCATTCTCAAACAATATATCATTCAATTAAATCAAACGTTATTGTATTCAAACTAAATGTAGTGTAACACAGGGCAAGAAACGGTTGGAAAGATATCAAGAGAACTATCGTTGGCTACTGGCATTGAAGAAGGCATATCAGTGTACAGTGAAGACTGGACGGAAGACTAGCACCCCTTAAGGAAAAACCACATGAATTTTCATGATTTATGTAACAGCAACATGTGATAACATGAAACTACACGTGACAACATTTGAAAGATTTTCACATGCGAAGTGCCAATTCGAATTTCACATGTGAAAGTTAGATTTTTACATGTGAAAGTAAAACTGCAATTTTCACGTGAGTTTTTCACATATAGAAATGCAATTCCATCAGTAGCGGCTCCTCAGAGGAGGAAGGGGAGGACCATTTTACTCAGTGAATTTCATACAAATCTAAATTGTGAAACACTAAAAAAGTTATATTTTTTGATAAACTATACTAAATATATTCACGTCACCAAATAACTGATTAAAACACACTGTTTTGCTATGAAGATCTACAGTAGCCTCAGCAGCACTCTGTAGAGTAGCACCGTGGTGTAGCAGGAGGACGGCTAGCCTCAGCAGCACTCTGTAGGGTAGCACCGTGGTGTAGCAGGAGGACGGCTAGCCTCAGCAGCACTCTGTAGAGTAGCACCGTGGTGTAGCAGGAGGACGGCTAGCCTCAGCAGCACTCTGTAGGGTAGCACCATGGTGTAGCAGGAGGACGGCTAGCCTCAGCAGCACTCTGTAGAGTAGCACCGTGGTGTAGCAGGAGGACGGCTAGCCTCAGCAGCACTCTGTAGGGTAGCACCATGGTGTAGCAGGAGGACGGCTAGCCTCAGCAGCACTCTGTAAGGTAGCACCGTAGTGTAGCAGGAGGACGGCTAGCCTCAGCAGCACTCTGTAGGGTAGAACCATGGTGTAGCAGGAGGACGGCTAGCCTCAGCAGCACTCTGTAAGGTAGCACCGTGGTGTAGCAGGAGGACGGCTAGCCTCAGCAGCACTCTGTAGAGTAGCACCGTGGTGTAGCAGGAGGACGGCTAGCCTCAGCAGCACTCTGTAGGGTAGCACCGTGGTGTAGCAGGAGGACGGCTAGCCTCAGCAGCACTCTGTAAGGTAGCACCGTGGTGTAGCAGGAGGACGGCTAGCCTCAGCAGCACTCTGTAGAGTAGCACCGTGGTGTAGCAGGAGGACGGCTAGCCTCAGCAGCACTCTGTAGGGTAGAACCATGGTGTAGCAGGAGGACGGCTAGCCTCAGCAGCACTCTGTAGGGTAGCACCGTGGTGTAGCAGGAGGACGGCTAGCCTCAGCAGCACTCTGTAAGGTAGCACCGTGGTGTAGCAGGAGGACGGCTAGCCTCAGCAGCACTCTGTAGGGTAGCACCATGGTGTAGCAGGAGGACGGCTAGCCTCAGCAGCACTCTGTAAGGTAGCACCGTGGTGTAGCAGGAGGACGGCTAGCCTCAGCAGCACTCTGTAGGGTAGAACCATGGTGTAGCAGGAGGACGGCTAGCCTCAGCAGCACTCTGTAGGGTAGCACCGTGGTGTAGCAGGAGGACGGCTAGCCTCAGCAGCACTCTGTAGGGTAGCACCGTGGTGTAGCAGGAGGACGGCTAGCCTCAGCAGCACTCTGTAGGGTAGCACCGTGGTGTAGCAGGAGGACAGCTAGCCTCAGCAGCACTCTGTAGGGTAGCACCGTGGTGTAGCAGGAGGACGGCTAGCCTCAGCAGCACTCTGTAGGGTAGCACCGTGGTGTAGCAGGAGGACGGCTAGCCTCAGCAGCACTCTGTAGGGTAGCACCGTGGTGTAGCAGGAGGACGGCTAGCCTCTATCCTCATCTGAATGCATCGACTTCCATACAAGACTTCTCATCCCCTTCCATGATGACTTCCCGGAGGATGTCTTCCAACCTATCAGAGCTCTTGCAGCATGAACTGACATGTTGTCCACCCAATCAAAGGATCAGAGAATGAATCTAGTACTGAAAGCATAAGCTACAGCTAGCTAGCACTGCAGTGTATAAAATGTGGACAAATTTAACAAATTAAACAAATTGAACAAATTAATTTCTTTAAAAATTAAGGAGAAGCAGGAAAGAGAGAGAGAAACAGATATATTTTGTTGTATTTATTTCACTTACTTGTTGCAGCTAGATAGTTTATCCTACTCAAACACCCGGCTCAAACAGAGAGGAATGCTATATATGTTAACTAGATGGCCAAGACTATCCAACACTGGAACTCTTCCAAGTCAAGGTAAGCCTTTGGTTTTATTAATTTATTGTCACCGGGGCCCGCCGGTGTAACTGTTAAACCTTCATGCTGACTGTACACTGTACTGCATGATTGTAGCGGGTTTACTAACGAGTTAGATCTATTAGCTATGTTGACTCTGATGTTAGCTAAAATGGTGACAACGATGTAGGCTGTGTGTAGTGGTTAGCGGTTATGGCATGAAGGTTTGGCTTGGAAAGGATTTTTCGCCTGGTCGCAGACAGCTGTTATGTTGTGCATTGAAGTGAGACAACAACATCAAACAAAATTATGATGCTGTTTATATGTGGCTGCTATGAAACTGGCTATGAAAAGCCAACTGACATGTACTCTTGAGGCACTGACCTGTTGCACCCTCTATAACAACTGTGATTATTATTTGACCCTGCTGGTCATCTATGAACGTTTGAAAATCTTGAAGAACAATCTGGCCTTAATGGCCATGTACTCTTATAATCTCCACCCTGCACAGCCAGAAGAGGACTGGCCAACCCTCAGAGCCAGGTTCCTCTCTAGGTTTCTTTAAAGGTTCCGGCCTTTCTAGGGAGTTTTTCCTAGTCACTTCTACATCTGTTATTGCTTGTTGTTTGGGGTTTTAGGCTGGGTTTCTGTATAGCACTTTGTGACATCTGCTGATGTAAAAAGGGCTTTATTAATACATTTAATTGAATTAAATACATTTGATTGATTGATGAAAGTGAACTGTGTTTGTGGGTGATCAGGGGTGTATTCATTCCAACGATTCTGTTGAAAAACATTTCTTAAACGGAAGCAAACGGAATGAAATGGAGATAAACCTACCTGAATTTGTCCAATACAAACTCTTGTTTGCAACTGTTGGACTAATGATTACACCCTAGATCAGCTAGATTCAGGCAAGAGTGTGCAAGGCGGTATTGAATGTGTCACTGTCTGCCACCTTGATCACTCAAATTTCTCCAATTTGTCTCTCGACCTGTGCACGCATCTACGCTGTAAACTGTCATTCATAGGCTAGGTTGTAGCAAGCTCATGATGGGTATTACATTTACATTTTAGTCATTTAGCAGACGCTCTTATCCAGAGCGACTTACAGTAGAGTGCATACATTTTATTACATTTTACATACTGAGACAAGGATATCCCTACCGGCCAAACCCTCCCTAACCCGGACGACGCTATGCCAATTGTGCGTCGCCCCACGGACCTCCCGGTTGCGGCCGGCTGCGACAGAGCCTGGGCGCGAACCCAGCCCAGCCTGGGCGCGAACCCAGAGACTCTGGTGGCGCAGCTAGCACTGCGATGCAGTGCCCTTGACCACTGCGCCACCCGGGAGGCGTATCATGTAGTAGCCTAAACCTATCCATGTTACATTGAACTTGGTGAATGGAATATGAATGACAGTCATCCAATATGCTATATTAGAAACAAGGCCATGCTCATAAAAAACTAAATCGTCCTCCATAATCTTTAACAGCACCGACCGCCACTGAATTCCACATCTGAGAGTTTGTCACGTGATACCGCAAATTCTGCAATTCACATGTGAGTTGAAAACATGTTATTCTCCTCACGTGTGAAGAGGTGGTGTAAACACGTGAATTCTATATTGAATACATTGTGAACAACTGACCTCACGTGTGTCTCTTCTGTTTCTACATGTGAAATGTTCAACTCAACATGTGAAAACAGTTATATCAATTTTCGCAACTGCAAATTTAACATGTTTTTTGGGGGGTAAGAGAAGTAATGAAATTGTATGGGTGTTTTAAGGTAAGTTGTTTATTATTCAGCTAAAATAGTGTAAAAATCTTTAATCAACAACAACATGATAACTTGTATTTTCAATATGACCACACCTGTGATTTGAACTCACGATCTCTGGATTCGGGGGTACGCCGATCATTCTGCTGCCAACACACTACCATCTCAGCAGTTTGAGCGTTTTCTGTATAGTTGTCTAATGTTGATGGGGCATATTATTCCCTTTTAATGTTACTCCTCAATCACTATGATAAATATAATAGTTTTCCTTGATTATACAAAGCTGAGATTGACGTTGAAGTCCAAAGTGTACAAATACAGGTGAAATCAGTTACTGACAGACATGTTGGTGTAGCAAGAAGACTGGACTGCCCGTGAACCAAGAGGTGTGCGACACAAATCCCCGGTGAGGACATGTTGAATAATAATTCAGGATCTCTGTATGATGACACTGTGTTGACTGTGTTATTGTAACAGCAGAAACTCCCTGCAGAACTCAGTCATCAGCTATTACTATGACTAGTGCCAGACCTGGGTTCAAATAGTATTTATTTTCTTTCGAAAGCTTTTTATCTGCGTTTGATTGAGCTTGCCTGGGGCAACTGAATCAATGCAATTGTCCAAAAAGTACAAACCCTACTCATCTGGAACTCTAGGCGGGCAGACACAATCAAATGCTCAAAGTATTTTAAAGAAAAATAATATTATTTGAACCCAGGTCTGACTAATGTTCATTAGTGTATTAGGGTTCATGGTTTCAGTCCTGACTCTTCGGGGGCCATATCCCTACGAGACGTTCTACTGAGGAAAACATAAACGCTTAATATCTAAATGTACAGTACAGCCACATGCATTCATCTAGCATGATTGGGAAGCAAGGCCATCCCATCTGTAATCATTACTGTAACAGCTACTAATCTTGTGTTATGCTTTGTATATTACAACACAGTTGTTAGTACTTTTTTCACAAAACTATGCCCATGTCAGTAAAGACTTTAGGAGTATTGAGTACTATGTGTCAAACAGGGCTATTCCTCTCTGTATGTGTTGGATTACAGTACTATGTCAAACAGGGCTATTCCTCTCTGTATGTGTTGGATTACAGTACTATGTGTCAAACAGGGCTATTCCTCTCTGTATGTGTTGGATTACAGTACTATGTGTCAAACAGGGCTATTCCTCTCTGTATGTGTTGGATTACAGTACTATGTGTCAAACAGAGCTATTCCTCTCTGTATGTGTTGGATTACAGTACTATGTGTCAAACAGGGCTATTCCTCTCTGTATGTGTTGGATTACAGTACTATGTGTCAAACAGGGCTATTCCTCTCTGTATGTGTTGGATTACAGTACTATGTGTCAAACAGGGCTATTCCTCTCTGTATGTGTTGGATTACAGTACTATGTGTCAAACAGGGCTATTCCTCTCTGTATGTTTTGGATTACAGTACTATGTCAAACAGGGCTATTCCTCTCTGTGTGTTTTAGATTACAGTACTATGTGTCAAACAGAGCTATTCCTCTCTGTGTGTTTTGGATTACAGTACTATGTGTCAAACAGAGCTATTCCTCTCTGTATGTGTTGGATTACAGTACTATGTGTCAAACAGAGCTATTTCTCTCTGTATGTTTTGGCCTCAGTCCTCCAGTAAACTCTACAACACAATTAATCACTGAGCTGAGCTCAGTGTCAACATCGTTTGTCATCAGTGGTCCGTAGCCGTCACTCTTAAGTCGGGAGTGCAAGGATGTCGCTGACAGAACCGCCTTAAAAAAATCTGCCAGAACTTTCCCGGCTGTAAACGAACACATTTTGACACTCCCTATCACTATCAGTGAGCTCAGGACTCAGTCAGTAGCTTCTTCCTGGGTGACTAGACAGGGGAAGATAATCCACAAGGCCCTGCCTGCCGCTCTGGCATTCCTGCCTGGTTCTCAGGACCCTTGTCAACAACCCAGAGGTGCAGATGCTCCGGCTGTCAGAGCCACTTCAAGAGGACTGGAAAGAAGGGATTTGTCCCACATGGCACCCTATTCCCTATTTAGTACACTACTTTAGCCCAGAGCACTAAATAGGTAACAGGGTGCCATTTTGGACGCAGAAGTATAAAGGGCTGAGGCTCGGCAGCCTTTGCATGTGATTAGTGATGTCAGCCGTGTGTATTACAATGGAAAACTTCATCACCACTTATCGTTTTCATGTCCCATAGGCTCATGACGTTATGCACCACTACGACAGCATCTTGGCGATGACTTCACGTGTAGAGGTTGTGGTGTTGTAAAATTAACCACAATTTTTTTTTTTTATGGAACTACTGTTTGTATATAAGGCGTCGTTGTAAATAAGAATATGTTCTTAACTGACTTGCCTAGTTAAATAAAGGTTCAATTAAAAAAATAAAAATAAATGTTTGTACTTCTCCTAAACAAGATCATAGAATTGAAACTGTACCAACGCACATTGATTTAAAAGTGTCCATAATATATAGATGAAAATGTACACAATTAAGTGTACTACACCATGTTCAATGAATGGTTCAAATAAAATCAAATGTATTTATAAAGCCCTTCTTACATCAGCTGATGTCTCAAAGTGCTGTACAGAAACCCAGACTAAAACCCCAAACAGCAAGCAATGCAGGTGTAGAAGCACTGGTTGGATGTGATCCACAGTGGGAGATGCAACCGCTTTTAAAGGTGGCTTTCCATTTAGTAGTGTTGACTACATTATCGCTAGAACATTATTCAGAATAAATGCATTATCAGGAAGTGGACACAAACGACTAAATACAAATGTTAAGCAGACAACCCAATGGTCCCCAACAAGATTAACAGCAGGCATTCCTCCTTCAGGATTGGATTTATTTTCTATTTTATTTCTCCGTTAATAACTTGCCGTGAACACCACTGTTAATATATCGACAATGTCTCCAGATTGGCAGTGAAACCCCAATGACTAAATGAGAATTCAAAATGGCCATTATCTACATTAATGTCTGTTCATTTAGAGAGTCAATACAGTGTCTGAGTTGGTGCGTGAGAGAGAAATGACGGAGAGCAATCTGGAGTAAAGTAATCCGTTATCAACGATCTCATTTAAAGTGTGTTTTTTTAAACACGTCATGTGAAGGTATTCTGGCTTCTAGGTGGGTGTAGCTGGTACATTTGTATTCATGCATTTCCAGGGCTTGTTCGTATTACTCTTTTAGATAAGTGCAACATTTTCCAATCACATTTATCATCCACTAGGCCCAATTTAACTTTCATCAGTGTATGTATTATCACACCAACCAGATAAAAAATATCTGTGCCCCTGACCAAGGCTCTTAACCCTTGTGTTGTCTTAAGGGTCAGAAATGACACACCACTATGTTTAAATGACATGTTGGGGGAAAAAAGCCAACTCGGCTCCTTCATTCATTGAATCAGATGGCTCATTCATCACAAAACACACTGATCTTGTCAACTACTTTAATGACTTTTTCATTGGCAAGATAAGCAAACTTAGGGATGACATGCCAGCAACAAACGCTGACACTACACATCCAAGTATATCTGACCAAATTATGGAAGACAAGAATTGTACTTTTGAATTCCATAAAGTCAGTGTGGAAGAGATGAAAAAAAGTATTGTTGTCTATCAACAATGACAAGCCACCGGGGTCTGACAATCTGGATGGAAAATTACTGAGGATAATAGCAGACGATATTGCCACTCCTATTTGTCAATTTAAGCCTACTAGAAAGTGTGTGCCCTCAGGCCTGGAGGGAAGCTAAAGTCATTCCGCTACCCAAGGATAGTAAAGCCCCCTTTACTGGCTCAAATAGCCGACGAATCAGCCTGTTACCAACCCTTAGTAAACTTCAGGAAAAAATTGTGTTTGACCAGATGCAATGCTATTTTACAGACTTTCAGCACGCTTATAGGGAAGGATACTCAACAAGCACAGCACTTACACAAATGACTGATGATTGGCTGAGAGAAATTGATGATAAAATGATTGTGGAGTGGCAATATCGTCTTGTTAGACTTCATTGCAGCTTTTGACATTATCGATCATAGTCTGCTGCTGGAAAAACGTATGTGTTATGGCTTTACACCCCCTGCTATATTGTGGATAAAGAGTTACCTGTCTAACAGAACACAGAGGGTGTTCTTTAATGGAAGCCTCTCAAACATAATCCAGTTAGAATCAGGAATTTCCCAGGGTAGCTTTTGGCGAACACCAAATCTGTTTGCTTATTTATTTCTTTAAGCAATGCCTTTTTTCTGGCCAATCTTCCGTAAAGCCCAGCTCTGTGGAGTGTACGACTTAAAGTGTTCCTATGGACAGATACTCCGATCTCCATTGTGGAGCTTTGCAGCTCCTCCAGGGTTATCTTTGGTCTCTTTGTTGCCTCTCTGATTAATGCCCTCCATGCCTGGTCCATGAGTTTTGGTGGGCGGCCCTCTCTTGGCAGGTTTGTTGCGGTGCCATATTCTTTCAATTTTTTAATAATGTATTTTTTGGTGCTCTGTGGGATGTTCAAAGTTTCGGTTATTTTTTTATAACACAACACCGATCTGTACTTCTCCACAACTTTGTCCCTGACCTGTTTGGAGAGCTCCTTGTTCTTCATGGTGCCGCTTGCTTGGTGGTGCCCCTTGCTTAGTGGTGTTGCAGACTGGAGTCTTTCAGAACAGGTGTATATATACTGAGATCATGTGACACTTAGATTGCACACAGGTGAACTTTATTTAACTAATTATGTGACTTCTGAAGGTAATTGGTTGCACCAGATATTATTTAGGGGCTTTATAGCAAAGGGGGTGAATACATATGCACGCACCACTTTTCAGTTGTTTTTTTTCCCGAATTTTTGAAACAAGTTTTTTTTTTCATTTCACTTCACCAATTTGGACAATTTTGTGTATGTCCATTACATGAAATCCAAATAAAAATCCATTTAAATTACTGCAACAAAATAGGAAAAATGCAAAGGGGATGAATACTTTTGCAAGGCACTGTATATGGTATTGGTGAAGTAGGGGCCTGAGGACACACAGTGTGTTGTGAAATCTGTGAATGTATTGTAATGTTTTTAAAATTGTATAAACTACCTTAATTTGCTGGACCCCAGGAATGGGGATCCATAATAAATACAAATACAAAATACAAATCACGTTAGAAGTTGAGAATGAGAAAGTATAGGCTTTGAAGAAATAATGACACGCACATTTAAGGTGCCCTAAAGCTTTTTACTGTCATTCTTTATATAATTTATCTTTGTTTCATAGTGTAGTTTCTTTTTCTTCTTCTTTAGTTTAGTCGCATGATTTGCAGTAGGTTTGCCAATCAGTTGGGCTGCCAGACTTAATTGCCATACCTTTTGCCTCATCCCTCTCAACCATACCATTTTTCAATTCCTCATCAATCCAAGGGGATTGAACAGTTTTTACAGTCATTTTCTTAATGGGTGCGTGCTTATTAGTAACTAGAATAAGTAGTTTCATAAATGCGTCAAGTGCAGCGTCTGGTTGCTCCTCGTTACACACCACAGACCAGCAAATATTCTTTACATCAACATATGAATCACTACAAAACTTCTTGTATGACCTCTTATACACTATACTAGGCCCAGCCTTTGGAGCTTTTGTTTTCCTAGATATGAGTATTATATTGATAGTGATATATAGTGATCAATATAATAGCCATATTGGGAGGGGTGTGGCTTCATCATAATGATCAAGAGCAGCTGCTCACAGATTTGACAGCTCCAACACAGTTCCACCTTTAGCACCGTCAAAACAACCGCTATGTATCTGCTATCGACGGTTAAAGCTTGATCTGATTGAATCTGGGCCTTATTTCTTACCTCTTAAGGAACGGAACTTTTTTTTTTTAAATGTTCTCCTAAAATGACATACCCAAATCTAACTGCCTGTAGCAGTTATATATATATATATATATATATTTAGGTTACAGGTTATTTCTACAGGACAGACCGATACCTCTTGTAATACGATGAATACAGTTCAGCTATATCTACTATCCAGCTATTTAAAGTACTTTACAGCACTGGTAGCTGTATTATTGATTAGCATCCAGCATTTCAAGTCATCTCCCAACAGCTAAATTGGTTATAGCTGGTTACAATTATCAGACGTAATTTTCCGGTTGTAATGATGTCATTTCAACCAGTTTTGCCCACTGGGATCGGTTTCAACCACTAAAACAGGACAGGCAGATTCCCAACCACTGTTGTTTAGAAAAACAATCTTTCTGATCTGACCTCGCCTTACAACCTGGTCTCAAAGCATTTCGTATTATTCTGTACGTAAATCCGAGACACTCCATTCAGTGTATGTTACGCTTGGTATGGTTACATAAGACAGATGGTTAATTAAGGCAAAAGTGAATGGAGGGTGGTTGGTTGGTGTGGATGGGTAGACGTATAACGCGAACGTCTAGCAACCCAAATGTTGCGAATTCGAATGTTCTCACGTACAACTTTTGCATTTTAGCTAAATATCACCTTTTCAACTACATTTTAGCTACTTTGCAACTACTTAGAATGTTAGCTGACCCTTCCCCTAACCTTAACTTGAACCCTTTTAACTAAACCATTAGCTAACCTTAACCTTAACCCGTTAACCTAACTCCTAAACTTAACCTTAACCCAAACCTAAGTATGATATGTTATGTTTGGTATTGTATGTATTATTCATTTGTGGATGTGCATTACCCATTTTGAATGCTATGTTATGAATTACAACTAGAATTATTTGTTACGAATTTGCAAAACATACAATATGTTATGAATTTGCTAAATGTATGTTACCTTATGAATGCTAGCTAGGTGGCTAACGTTAGCTAGCTCGCTAACATTAGTTAGGCTAGGGGTTAGTGTTAAGGTTAAGTTGGGGTGGCAGGTAGCCTAGTGGTTAGAGCATTGGACTAGTAACTGAAAGGTTGCAAGATTGAATCCCTGATCTGACAAGGTAAAAATCTGTTGTTCTGCCCCTGAACAAGGCAGTTAACCCACTGTTCCTACGCCATCATTGAAAATAAGAATTTGTTCTTAAATTACTTGCCTAGTTAAATAAAGGTAACAACATTTTTTTTTTAGGAGTGATAAGATTCCAACCTTTGGGTTGCTAGGCCTTCGCATTATACGTCTACCCATCCACACCAACCAACCACCCTCCTTTCACTTTTGCCTTAAGTAACCATCTGTCTTATGTAACTATACCAAATGTAACATATACTAAATGAAGTGTCTCAGATTTACGTACAGAATAATATAAAATGCCCTGAGACCAGGTTGCGTCTTGACCTGGCTTAGTTCAGAGTGGCTACAATGGAAGGAATGCCACCGATGGGTAGTAAAGATGAGAGTTGAAAATAGCTAATGCTAACAACAACTTGACTTGAGCTTTTTCTATTCTGAGGTTTATACAAATGTAACCTAAGATGCTGTTTTAAAAAGTATTTTGGAAATAACAATTCTGAAATAAAATCTGGGGTCAATTGCTAGATCAAGACATTGCGTATTTGTGTACATAAAATTCTGTCTGAATCAAAGAACTAGCAGAGTACGGGGTAAACTGCAAGCCAATAGGGTACTCAATAAAAACACTGCTGCCCGTGGGGCTTCTCTGTTCGAAACATCAATATCCAAAGAGCAAAGAACCTATAGTCATCACTTAATTACCTTATCACTGTGATTTAGGGGACAAGGTGAATGTTAAATAGCTGTAAATCCTTATCTTTGACTTTGTGGGTGGTTTATGGCAGTTTCAACAGCAGCTCGGAGACAAAACGTCTATACCTGCAGCAGGATACACGATTTATAGCTTTATTACTCTTTGTCTAAAAGAGCAGAGAAACATATAATTGAAAGGAAGAGATAGAGGCTAGCTAGCGGCTCTGGGAGCTAGGGGGGACTGGAGGGGGAAAGGGGATTGAGTATCATCATTGGTAGAGACATATCTCGGTGACAGGTTAATAGCAGAAGGGGCTAGCTCTTTATTTTTGGAGCCGCTACTCTTTATGAAATGAGCAAGATCCAATTTTCTGATTCATCTGCAAACATTCCTAAGTTAGACACCACCCACCAGAAACACACACACACACACACACCAGACACACACACCAGACACACACTCACACCACACACGCACACACACACACCAGACACACACACACCAGACACACACACACACACACCAGACACACACTCACACACACACACACTCACACACCAGACACACACACACACACCAAACACACACCAGACACACACACACACACACACACCAGACACACACACCAGACACACACACACACACACACACCAGACACACACACCAGACACACACACCAGACACACACGCACAATAGACACACACACACAGACACACACACATACACTCACACACACACACGGACGTACACGTGCACACATGCACACAAGCATGCACCAACTCAACCTCATGTTTTCCCTCTTCACACACTATCCACCCATAGTTCCACCCTGAGTGACACAAGGCATATTGCTCTCACGGATAAGACCACAATGTACACGGTAATGGGAATTAGGGGAGGAGTAAGTCACACAGAAAGTGGGTGACACCGGACCAATAGATAGTCACGGCTTTCTCACCCTGAGGGGCCATTAGTGGAGAGGACTTCTTTGTTTGTCTAATGGTGAAAGGCCAGCCCATCCCAAATGGCACCCTATTCCCTATATAGTGCACTACTTCTGTCAAAAGTTTACTATAAAGGGAATAAGGTACCATAAGTTATGCAACCTGAGATTCTCTCTTCACCTGTGGACAAAGACATTTCTACTTTAGAAGTTGACCTGAAAGTCAAGTCAAGCTAAATTCTAAATAACATTTTTGTGAATTACTCTGAAAATTACATGACACTAAGACACTTTTTGCCGCCACTGCTTATCTTTATGAACCAACGGCCGTAGACATTTCCATCAGGAAGTAGATTCTTAATGTGTTCGGTGGACTGTAGGAAAGGCCTCCGCACCCCATCAGAGCAGCCGTATAGGCCTGCCGGAGGACGGAAAGGAATTATCTCTAATCTTCAACAGTGTTCAAACTGATTACCCCGAGCATATGACAAGTTCAATAGAAGAGATTCCACATTAAAGTACTTAAGGCAAATGCATATTGTAGCCATCACTGTGATGTGAGCCCCCCCCCACCCCCACCCCCCCATATCCCATCTAAACGTACAGATCAATTGTTGTTAGTCCTACCCCATAACTAAACCTAGCAGCTCCGACTACAGCTGAGCGAGCAATGTGCCAATCAAAACCAAATATATTAATTTGTGTATTATGATGGTGGCACATGCATTTTCACAATTAATAAATTCCACCCCATCGAGTTGCGATTTAATTAGGAATTATGTAAATGGTATATGGCATGAATCATTTATGCTTTTTATTAGCTAAATGGGGGAACGGAATGTAAGCACATCACAATGATTTGAATTAACCCTCTCCAAATGTAGACAGCAGAAGTAACAAAATAATCAGAACGGCACACAGAACGGCGTTGCTAATGGCAAAACACATTTCAGATTACAGATTAATAATTGAGAAATAAAACTTGAATGGCTTTTAAAGGGCCAGATGTACTACACATTATATTTATCTGGTCTTCGAACCTGTTGCTGGATCCCAGGAAGAGTAGCTGCTGCCTTGGCAGGAACTAACGGGGATCCATAATAAACTCCATGAAGAGTAGCTGCTGCCACGACAGGAACTAATGGGGATCCATAATAAACCCCAGGAAGAGTAGCTGCTGCCTTGGCAGGAACTAACGGGGATCCATAATAAACTCCAGGAAGAGTAGCTGCTGCCACGACAGGAACTAATGGGGATCCATAATAAACCCCAGGAAGAGTAGCTGCTGCCTTGGCAGTAACTAATGGAGATCCATAATAAACCCCAGGAAGAGTAGCTGCTGCCTCGGCAGGAACTAATGGGGATCCATAATAAACCCCAGGAAGAGTAGCTGCTGCCACGACAGGAACTAATGGGGATCCATAATAAACCCCAGGAAGAGTAGCTGCTGCCTTGGCAGGAACTAATGGGGATCCATAATAAACCCCAGGAAGAGTAGCTGCTGCCTTGGCAGGAACTAATGGGGATCCATAATAAACCCCAGGAAGAGTAGCTGCTGCCTTGGCAGGAACTAATGGGGATCAATAATAAACCCCAGGA
Source organism: Salvelinus namaycush (assembly GCF_016432855.1). Classification (NCBI taxonomy): domain Eukaryota; kingdom Metazoa; phylum Chordata; class Actinopteri; order Salmoniformes; family Salmonidae; genus Salvelinus; species Salvelinus namaycush. The sequence continues at coordinate 3,601,151 of NC_052341.1, read as the reverse complement.
AGTGTAGCTGCTGCCTCGACAGGAACTAAAGGGGATCCATAATAGATACAAATAAAACAGTAATATTACATTTGATGCTATGGAATATATCATATAATATGTATGGATTTGACCGGCTAAAAAGAATGAAGCAGAATACTAGACTATCAACCTCCTCAACACTAGGTTTTGTCTCTCACTTCACTCTGTTGTCAAGATGATGCAATATGAGTATATTTAGCTTGAAGAGGGTTGTCAAATCGAACCGTCAAGACTGCACTTTTGGATGAAGCGTTATTGCTCGCTCATCTGTCAATCAAAGGAGAAAGACTCCTGTCAAAGGCAAATTGAAGAGTTGAGAGAAACGAAGTTGTCTGACAAGCTAACATTTCACAGTGAGAGCCGGGTAACAGAGAGATATTTGAAGGGTATTCTGAAAAAGCTAACATTTCACAGTGAGAGCCGGGTGATCGGGAGGTATTTGAAGGGTATTCTGACAAGCTAACATTTCACAGTGAGAGCCGGGTGATAGGGAGGTATTTGAAGGGTATTCTGACAAGCTAACATTTCACAGTGAGAGCCGGGTGATAGGGAGGTATTTGAAGGGTATTTTTATATACTTAACGGGTCCTCAGGAAAAGGGTTGTTTCTCAAATGGCACCCTATTCCCTACATAGTGCACTACGTTTGACCAGAGACCACTATGTAGAGAACAGGGTGCCGTTTGGATAGCCGATGATAGGATATAACCTCTCTGGTATGAATGAGGAAGTATACCACACCACACACATACTATAGATACATAGCATTTCAACAAAAGCACACTTGACTTGTAGGTTATGATTTACGCATGCCGTAGCAACTCAGCTAAACTACATACCGTACCGGTCAATATAGTCTTCCTGAATTTATTTGTATCTTTCATAACATATTGCGGTAAACCGTGGGGCATTGGGTTGAGCGTGCTGTGATTAACACAGAGACCAGGAGGTTTTAGTCAGCAAACATGACTTTACTAGGCCATAAAATAAACATAACAAAGAAAATCACATAAGTTTGGCTCTCTGTCAGTCTCTCCCACGGTGTGCCACAGTGCTCCTTTTATGTGGCCTCCACAGCTGGTTGGCACTTTCCCCTAATTACCTCTACTTGGAGCCATCCGTGTCAGGGTGCTCAGCTCGTGTACTGCCAGCAGAGGGAGCCAACGTCGCAGCACGTACCTCCCCTCTATTACCACCCCCCAGGGTAGACCTCCCGGGATACCACAATATCAACACATTAAGTTAGCTGGAGATACACTATTTTACTTTTTTTTTTAAATTGAACCTTTATTTAACTAGGCAAGTCAGTTAAAAACAAATTGTTATTTTCAATGACGGCCTAGGAACAGTGGGTTAACTGTCTTGTTCAGGTGCAGAACAACAGATTTTTACCTTGTCAGCTCGGGGATTCAATCTAGCAACCTTTCGGTTACTGGCCCAACGTTCTAACCACTAGGCTACCTGCCGCCCCAAAGGCTGCTGAGGCCCTTCACTCCGCTAGGAGCTGAAAGGAATAAGTCAAGTCCAGTAAGTCAAAACAGCATCAGGTAGTAGCCTAAGACTGTAGTGCTCAGAGAAATAGAATGGTATTCATGATGATATCCTTCACAGTAGCCTAAGACTGTAGAGATTAGAGAAATAGAACGTTATTCATGATGATATCCTTCACAGTAGCCTAAGACTGTAGAGATCAGAGAAATAGAACGTTATTCATGATGATATCCTTCACAGTAGCCTAAGACTGTAGAGATCAGAGAAATAGAACGGTATTCATGATGATATCCTTCACAGTAGCCTAAGACTGTAGAGATCAGAGAAATAGAATGGTATTCATGATGATATCCTTCACAGTAGCCTAAGACTCTAGAGATCAGAGAAATAGAACGGTATTCATGATGATATCCTTCACAGTAGCCTAAGACTCTAGAGATCAGAGAAATAGAACGGTATTCATGATGATATCCTTCACAGTAGCCTAAGACTAGAGATCAGAGAAATAGAACGGTATTCATGATGATATCCTTCACAGTAGCCTAAGACTGTAGAGATCAGAGAAATAGAATGGTATTCATGATGATATCCTTCACAGTAGCCCAAGACTGTAGAGATCAGAGAAATAGAACGGTATTCATGATGATATCCTTCACAGTAGCCCAAGACTGTAGAGATCAGAGAAATAGAATGGTATTCATGATGATATCCTTCACAGTAGCCCAAGACTGTAGAGATCAGAGAAATAGAATGGTATTCATGATGATATCCTTCACAGTAGCCTAAGACTGTAGAGATCAGAGAAATAGAACGGTATTCATGATGATATCCTTCACAGTAGCCTAAGACTGTAGAGATCAGAGAAATAGAATGGTATTCATGATGATATCCTTCACAGTAGCCCAAGACTGTAGAGATCAGAGAAATAGAACGGTATTCATGATGATATCCTTCACAGTAGCCTAAGACTGTAGAGATCAGAGAAATAGAATGGTATTCAAATCAAATGTTTTTAGTCACATGCGCCGAAAACAACAGGGATTACAGTAATGCTTACTACGAGCCCCTAACCGACAATGCAGTTTAAAAAATTACGGATAAGAATAAGAGATAAAAGTAACAAGTAATTAAAGAGGAGCAGTAAAAAATAACAATATATACAGGGGGGTGCCGGTACAGAGTCAATGTGCGAGGGCACCGGTTAGTTGAGGTAGTATGTACAGGTAGGTAAAGTTAATTAAAGACTATGCATAGATGACAACAGAGAGTGGCAGTGGTGTGGAGGGGAGGGGGGGGGCAATGTGAACAGTCTGGGTAGCCATTTGACTAGATGTTCAGGAGTCTTATGGCTTGGGGGTAGAAGCTGTTTAGAAGCCTCTTGGACCTAGACTTGGCGCTCCGGTACCGCTTGCCATATTGTAGCAGAGAGAACAGTCTATGACTGGGGTGGCTGGAGTCTTTGACAATTTTCAGGGCCTTCCTCTGACACCGCCTGGTATAGTGGTCCTGGATGGCAGAAAGCTTGACCCCATTCCTGCTACCCTCTGTAGTGCCTTGTGGTCAGAGGCTGAGCAGTTGCCATACCAGGCAGTGATGCAACCAGTCAGGATGCTCTCGATGGTGCAGTTGTAGAACCTTTTGAGGATCTGAGGACCCATGTCAAATCTTTTCAGTCTCCTGAGGGGGATCAGGTTTTGTCGTGCCACTTCACGACTGTCATGGTGTGCTTGGACCATGTTAGTTTGTTGGTGATGTGGACACCAAGGAACTTGAAGCTCTCAACCTGCTCCACTGTAGCCTGGCGAAGAGAATGGGGGCATGCTTGGTCCTCTTTTTCCTGTAGTCCACAAACATCTCCTTTGTCTTGATCACGTTGAGGGAGAGGTTGTTGTCCTGGCACCACACGGCCAGGTCTCTGACCTCCTCCCTATAGACTGTCTCGTTGTTGTCGGTGATCAGGCCTAACACTGTTGTGTCACCGGCAAATTTAATGATGGTGTTGGAGTCGTGCCTGGCCGTGCAGTCATGAGTGAACAGGGAGTACAGGAGGGGGCTGAGCACGCACCCCTGAGGGGCCCCTGTGTTGAGGATCAGTGTGGCGGATGTGTTGTTACCTACCCTTACCACCTGGGGCCGGCCAGTCAGGAAGTCCAGCATCCAGTTGCAGAGGGAGGTGTTTAGTCCCAGGGTCCTTAGCTTAGTGATGAGCTTTGAGGGCACTATGGTGTTGAACGCTGAACTGTAGTCAATGAATAGCATTCTCACATAGGTGTTCCTTTTGTCCAGGTGGGAAAGGGCAGTGTGGAGTGCAATAGAGACTGCATCATCTGTGGATCTGTTGGGGCGGTATGCAAATTGGAGTGGGTCTAGGGTTTCTGGGATGATGGTGTTGATGTGAGCCATGACCAGCCTTTCAAAGCACTTCATGGCTTCAGACGTGAGTGCTACGGGTCAGTAGTCATTTAGGCAGGTTACCTTAGTGTTCTTGGGCACAGGCACTGTGGTGGTCTGCTTAAAACATGTTGGTATTACAGACTTGGACAGGGAGAGGTTGAATGACACTTGCTAGTTGGTCAGCGCATGCTCGCAGTATACGTCCTGGTAATCTGTCTGGCCCTGCGGCCTTGTGAATGTTGACCTGTCTAAAGGTCTTACTCACATCGGCTGTGGAGAGCGTGATTACACAGTCTTCCGGAACAGCCGGTGCTCTCATGCATGTTTCAGTGTTATTTGCCTCAAAGCCAGCATAGAAGTAGTTTAGCTCTTCCGGTAGTCTCGTGTCACTGGGCAGCTCTCGGCTGTGCTTCCCTTTTGTAGTCTTTAATGGTTTGCAGGCCCTACCATATCCAACGAGCGTCAGAGCCGGTGTAGTACGACTCGATCTTAGTCCTGTATTGACGCTTTGCCTGTTTGATGGTTCGTCGGAGGGCATAGCACGATATCTTATAAACTTTCGGGTTAGAGTCCCGCTCCTTGAAAGCTGCAGCTCTAGACTTTATCTCAGTGCAGATGCTGCCTGTAATCCATGGTTTCTGGTTCGGGTATGTACGTACAGTCACTGTGGGGACGACGTCATCGTTGCACTTATTGATGAAGCCAATGACAGATGTTGTGTACTCCTCAATGCCATTGGAGGAATTCCGGAACATATTCCAGTCTGTGCTAGCAAAACAGTCCTGTAGCTTAGCATCTGCTTCATCTGATTCATCTTCACCTTTTTGTTGATCTAGTCGCTGGTGCTTCCTGCTTTAATTTTTGCTTGGAAGGAGGAATCAGGAGGATAGAATTATGGTCACATTTCCCAAATGGAGGGCGAGGGAGAGCTTTGTATTCGTCTCTGTGTGTGGAGTAAAGGTGGTACAGAGTTCTGTTCCCTCTGGTTGCACATTTAACATGCTGATAGAAATGAGGTAAAACTGATTTAAGTTTCCCTGCATTGAAGTCCCCGGGTACTAGGAACACCGCCTCTGGGTGAGCGTTTTCTTGTTTGCTTATGGCGGAATACAACTCATTCACTGCTATCTTGGTGCCAGGCTCTGACTGTGGTGGTATGTAAACAGCTACAAAGAATATAGATGAAAACTCTCTCGGTAGGTAATGTGGTCTGCAGCTTATCATGAGAAACTCTACCTCAGGTAAGCAATGGCTCGAGACTTCCTTAGATTTCATGCACCAGCTGTTGTTTACAAAAATACATAGACCGCCGCCCCTTGTCTCACCAGATGCCGCTGTTCTATCCTGCCGGTACATCGTGTAACCAGCGAGCTGTATGTTGATATTGCCGTTGTTCAGCCAGGACTCCGTGGAGCATAAGATGTTACAGTTTTTAATGTCCCGATGGTAGTTTAATCTTCCCAATAACTCGTCCATTTTATTGTCCAAAGATTGCATGTTTGCGAGCAGAATTAAGGGAGTGGGGGTTTATTCGATCGCCTCCTACACCTCAGAAGGCAGCCGCCCTCCGACCTCTCTTTCTCTGCCTCCTCTTCACGCAGATCACGGGGTCGGGGCCTGTTCCCGAGAGAGCCGAAGATCCTCCGCCTCGGGCTCGTCAGAGTCGTGAAAGAAGAAAAAGGATTCTGCTAGTCCATGGTGAGTAATCGTGGTCCTGATGTCTAGAAGTTATTTTCCGTCATAAGAGATGGTAGCGGCAACATTATGTACAAAAATGTATTTGTGATAATATCCTTCACAGTAGCCTAAGACTGTAGAGCTCAGAGAAATAGAATGGTATTCATGATGATATCCTTCACAGTAGCCTAAGACTGTAGAGATCAGAGAAATAGAATGGTATTCATGATAATATCCTTCACAGTAGCCTAAGACTGTAGAGATCAGAGAAATAGAATGGCATTCATAATGATATCCTTCACAGTAGCCTAAGACTGTAGAGATCAGAGAAATAGAATGGTATTCATGATGATATCCTTCACAGTAGCCTAAGACTGTAGAGATCAGAGAAATAGAATGGTATTCATAATGATATCCTTCACAGTAGCCTAAGACTGTAGAGATCAGAGAAATAGAATGGTATTCATAATGATATCCTTTACACCACAGAAATTTCCCAGACATACGGAGGAGTAATGCATCCCATCTGGATTTGTTGTGTGATAGTGTGATATTGCCTTTACTCCCTTACCAGGGGTGAGGGGTGCCCCTTGGCAGACTCCTCCAGTCTTTTCCTCACCTCAAGGGGCCAGCTGTGGCTGTGAGCTCCCATGTTTGGTCCCCATGGGGAAATACTCTCTCAGAGAGACAGATTCTGCATTCACAGTTCAACTGGACAGGATGGAACCTGCAGATACTCAGACAGACAGATTCTGTATTCACAGTTCAATTGAACAGGATGGACACTCAGAGAGACACATTCTGTATGCACGGTTCAACTGGACAGGATGGAACCTGTAGATACTCAGACAGACAGATTCTGGAACTGTGTATCACTTCACGTGATTTGTTTTTTATATTGGGAACTTTGTTACTCACCAGGTCTCTGAGATAATACTCTGCTATTCACAATGTATGCCGCTGAGGTCACAAAGTAGTATTATCTCTCTCTCTCTCTCTCTCTTTCTCTCTCTCTCTGTCAGTAAATTAATTGGTGCTATTTGCACCCCTCTAGTGGCACACCTGGCAGCTGCTTGCCCTGACCTTTCTCCTGGGGATGAGAAATAATAATATAATTGGTTAGTCACTGTGTTATCCTGTGTTTATTCTGCCCTATGCTTGTCAAAACTGAGGCATATCATCACCCAAAGCTCTTAAAACTGAGGCATATCATGAACTAATGCAGTCAATAATGATTTTAGATTATGTAATGACATAGTCATGGAGGCACTGACATTTTCAGTGTCTCCTCTCTCTCTTCCTCTCCCCTCCTCTCTCATTCCCTCTCCCCCTCTCTCACCCCCTCTCTCATCCCCTCTCCCCTCCTCTCTCATCCCCCTCTTTCCCCTGAAGTTAATTATCTACACCATTTGTCTCTGACATAACGCCAGCTGCTCTTGACCTTGTGCTCATGTGTCTCAGAGCAGCAGATGAAAGGGAGTCGTCCCCTCATGACTGGATTAACCACTGATATGGGATGTGTGCATTCCAAATAGCACCCTATTCCCTACATAGTGCACTACTTTTGACCAGATCGAGCCCTATGGGCCCTGGTCAAAAGTGGTGCACTAAATAGGGAATAGGATGCCATTTGGGATGTAGCTATGGTGTGTGTCTGGCACTATTAGGATCCTACACAGGGCCCTGTGATGACGCCCCCCATCCTCCAGCCGTCTCTCCATGCAGAGCCTCGCCTCTCGGTGGGAGCATGCTGTCACCACACTATCACACGGCATGGTTGTGGAACTAAAAGGCCCTGAGGAGAAGACTTCAGCTACAGATCAGAGATATCAGCTCCCACTGGCCTGCTGATCACCACACCAACACATACTGTATGTAACTGGGTCAAAATACCACAGAGGCAGAGAGTTAGTCTATGTTACATTGTTCACATGGACTTCATTGTGTAGCCTCGTGAAAAATCATACTGCTTTTTAATATGATAGAAAATAACTCAACCAGCCGACATGCAAGAGCATATTGTAGATGCAATAACATGACATTTTTGTTAGGTGAAAGTAGCGGACCAATGGCCCAGTGGATATATATCTCCAACAATACAGTATACTGAACATTGAACATGACAACAGCGCCCCTCTCTGTACGAAAGTATGCATCACATGTTGATCACGTTACATGCGTCGCGGCTGCTCTAAAGAGGTATTTCAGACAGTCACAAACAGGCCAGATGAACAAGGGGTTGAGGTAGGTAGGGTTGACCTGGATTTTCTGTGATACAGAATCAACTGGAGGGTGACCGTGTCATTACCCTCGTAAGGTATCTGAAATTACATCAAAAGGTAAATAATAGTCCACGGTTACCATGGTTACCGACTGTGCTGTGGTAGAAAAGTAAATACTACATACCTGGGACACTGACTGTAGTCATTAAGATTATAGAATTTGCAATTCAACAATGACATTGCAAAATTATAGTAGTCTAGAATTATATGATTTTTTGGGACATGGACTTGCAAATATGCTATAGGCTAATGTTTTGGACATTGCCTATTCACATATTCCTGTTGGAACTATTGTCAGACGAGTTTAACATTGAGTTCAAAATTAACACACTGCTCAAACTGACTGTCCTTGTTGGCCCCAATGATCCACATTCTCTAAGTGTTCTAGGATACTCTGTTATTGTTTCTGTAACAGCAGAGTCCATGGAACTGTATGTTCCACAAACCAGTAATGGAATAGGATAGGGGGAACTGTCGTAATAGAATACAAAACTTTACAGCGACACAGAAGCCTCACAACGTTGGCAACTATTACAGTGTGTCTGGTGACGCTCCTACGCAGCTAGGTCTTTGTGTAAAACTACCATGTGTCTGGTGACGCTCCTACACAGCTAGGTCTTTGTGTAAAACTACCGTGGTTATGAGCACATGATAAAGCAATACCATTATCTAGATTTGGTGAAGCAAGTGTTAACTGGATTATTCATGAATCGGGGATCAGAGACCCTCCCTCCATCCCTCCCTGTTCTCAGAGGCCATTTTATACAGTGAATCACCTAACGGTACAACATAACTGGCACCACGCAGATTCATAGTTCGTCGAATTCATCTCTTTATACGCGGTAAGTAGGTTACTGTATGCATTACTTTTGGTGCGTGCTCCATACGTGCTCCATCGTTTGAAGATCAGGTTATTTGTTCATGTTGATGAGGAACTTTGTACAAATATTTCGGATAATTTTGCAGCCATAAGATATAATGGTACAAAATGTCAGTGTCTGAATGGAGTTGGATGACAAGTGAACAATTCAACAGTATCTTGCTCAAAGTAAAATGGTGTTAAATTGCAGACCACTTGTGGCTATGGACGTTACAGCCGTTGGGGTGGTTTTAGCACATGAGCGGTCACGTGCACGCGTTTATTATTAATTTAACCTAGAACATTGTAATATAAGCGCAATTAATATATTGTCCGTTCATGTGTATGCATTATATTTAGGGTGCGCCACTATATTACAGCTCTGCGGTTACGTATAGCAAACAAGGAAACAGCTTGTTACACGGTAAGAAGTCATTGATCTGTCAAACGGTCAATGAATAAGCGAGGAGAAACATTGTTACAATGTCTTTTCACAGTGTATCCAGAGAAGCATTGATCGGGTCCGCTACACTTGGAGTTGTCTTTGTGGCTGGTTATTACATTGGTAAGGGGGGGTAGAATCAACGTGGCCGCCTTATCAATTTCATCACATGTCAAGATGACGTTCAACAGTCAAATAAGACCGCTAGAGTCATCGTGTATTGTTTCCCATTATTGTTAAATTATCAAACACTTAAACCACAGTATCTGTACCATATAGCCATTTTGAGATTACTCATCAGTTGACATGATTGCTCCCTCCAGGCAAAAGAAGATCCACATTTTCCATGGACATCTTCAAGAGTCACTCTGGGGCGAAAGATAACCCCTTGATGCAGTATGTCCTCAATCATTCAATGAGGGAGCATCCGGCCCTGAAAAAACTCCGACTGGTAAGAAGGTCCGGATTTACTCATGTCTTCATTATCAAATATGTTCAGATATTTGCCTAGCAGTAGAAACTGTCCAAAGTCCATAGTGTCTGTCCATAGTGTCTGTCTTTTGCCACAAGGGGGAACCATTTATTATGTTGTACAAATCACATCAAATCTAATTTTATTTGTCACGTGCGCCGAATACAACAGGTGTAGGTAGACCTTACAGTGAAATGCTCACTATCAAGCCCTTAACCAACAATGCCGTTTTAAGAAAAATAAGTGTTAAGAAAGTATTTACAAAAATAAACTGAAGTTAAAAAAATAACAGACAAATAACAAATCATTAAAGAGTAACAATAAAATAACAGTAGTGAGGCTATATATTTTTATTTTTATTTTATTTCACATTTATTTAACCAGGTAGGCAAGTTGAGAACAAGTTCTCATTTACAATCGCGATCTGGCCAAGATAAAGCAAAGCAGTTCGACACATACAACAACACAGAGTTACACATGGAGTAAAACAAACATACAGTCAATAATACAGTAGAAAAATAAGTCTATATACAATGTGAGCAAATGAGGTGAGATAAGGGAGGTAAAGGCAAAAAAAGGCCATGGTGGTGAGGTAAATACAATATAGCAAGTAAAACACTGGAATGGTAGATTTGCAATGGAAGAATGTGCAAAGTAGAAATAATGGGGTGCAAAGGAGCAAAATAAATAAATACAGTAGGGGAAGAGGTAGTTGTTAGGGCTAAATTAAAGATGGGCTATGTACAGGTGCAGTAATCTGTGAGCTGCTCTGACAGCTGGTGCTTAAAGCTAGTGAGGGAGATGTGTTTCCAGTTTCAGAGATTTTTGTAGTTCGTTCCAGTCATTGGCAGCAGAGAACTGGAAGGAGAGGCGGCCAAAGGAGGAATTGGCTGTGGGCGTGACCAGAGAGATATACCTGCTGGAGCGCGTGCTACAGTTTACAGTCTAACCAGACACCTAGGTATTTGTAGTTGTCCACATATTCTAAGTCAGAACCGTCCAGAGTAGTGATGCTGGACGGGCGGGCAGGTGCTGGCAGCGAACGGTTGAAGAGCATGCATTTAATTTTACTTGTATTTAAGAGCAGTTGGAGGCCACGGAAGGAGAGTTGTATGGCATTGAAGCTCGCCTGGAGGGTTGTTAACACAGTGTCCAAAGAAGGGCCAGTAGTATACAGAATGGTGTCGTCTGCGTAGAGGTGGATCAGAGAATCACCAGCAGCAAGAACGACATCATTGATGTATACAGAGAAGAGAGTCGGCCCAAGAATTGAACACCCTGTGGCACCTCCATAGAGACTGCCAGAGGCCCGGACAACATGCCCTCCGATTTGACACACTGAACTCTATCAGAGAAGTAGTTGGTGAACCAGGCGAGGCAATCATTTGAGAAACCAAGGCTATTGAGTCTGCCGATGAAGATGTGGTGATTGACAGAGTCGAAAGCCTTGGCCAGGTCGATGAATACGGCTGCACAGTATTGTTTCTTATCGATGGCGGTTATGATATCGTTTAGGACCTTGAGCGTGGCTGAGGTGCACCCATGACCAGCTCTGAAACCAGATTGCATAGCGGAGAAGGTGCGGTGGGATTCGAAATGGTCGGTAATCTGTTTGTTGACTTGGCTTTCGAAGACCTTAGAAAGGCAGGGTAGGATAGATATAGGTCTGTAGCAGTTTGGGTCAAGAGTGTCCTCCCCTTTGAAGAGGGGGATGACCGCAGCTGCTTTCCAATCTTTGGGAATCTCAGACGACACGAAAGAGAGGTTGAACAGGCTAGTAATAGGGGTTGCAACAATTTCGGCAGATAATTTTAGAAAGAAAGGGTCCAGATTGTCTAGCCCGGCTGATTTGTAGGGGTCCAGATTTTGCAGCTCTTTCAGAACATCAGCTGACTGGAATTGGGATTAGGAGAAATGGTGGGGGCTTGGGCGAGTTGCTGTGGGGGGTGCAGTGCTGTTGACCGGGGTAGGGATAGCCAGGTGGAAAGCATGGCCAGCCGTAGAAAAATGCTTATTGAAATTCTCAATTATAGTGGATTTATCGGTGGTGACAATTTCCTATCCTCAGTGCAGTGGGCAGGAGGAGTCTCCATGGACTTGACACTGTCCCAGAACATTTTTGAGTTTGTGTTGCAGGAAGCAATTTTCTGCTTGAAAAAGCTAGCCTTGGCTTTTCTAACTGCCTGTGTATATTAGTTTCTAACTTCCCTGAAAAGTTGCATATCACGGGGGCTGTTCGATGCTAATGCAGAACGCCACAGGATGTTTTTGTGCTGGTCAAGGGCAGACAGGTCTGGAGAGAACCAAGGGCTATATCTGTTCCTGGTTCTACATTTCTTGAATGGGGCATGCTTATTTAAGATGGTGAGGAAGGCATTTTTTTTTTAAATAACCAGGCATCCTCTACTGACGGGATGAGGTCAATATCCTTCCAGGATACCCGGGCCAGGTCGATTAGAAAGGCCTGCTCGCTGAAGTGTTTCAGGGAGCGTTTGACAGTGATGGGTGGAGGTCGTTTGACCGCTGACCCATTACGGATGCAGGAAATAAGGCAGTGATCGCTGAGATCTTGGTTGAAGACAGCAGAGGTGTATTTAGAGGGCAAGTTGGTTAGGATGATATCTATGAGGGTGCCTGTGTTTACAGCTTGGGGTGGTACCTGGTAGGTTCATTGATAATTTGTGTGAGATTGCATCAAGCTTAGATTGTAGGATGGCTGGGGTGTTAAGCATGTCCCAGTTTAGGTCACCTAGCAGCACGAGCTCTAGATATATAGGGGGTACCAGTACAGAGTCAATGTGTGGGGGCACAGATTAGTCACAGGTTAGTTGATGCAATATGACAGTACCAGTCAAATATTTTTAGTTTTTCTTACTATTTTCTACATTGTAGAATAATAGTGAAGACATAAACTATGAAATAACACATGGAATCATGTAGTAACAAAAAAAGTGTTAAACAAATCAAAATATATTTGAGATTTGAGATTCTTCAAAGTCGCCACCCTTTTCCTTGATGACAGCTTTGCACACGCTTGGCATTCTCTAAACCAGCTTCACCTGGAATGCAGTCTTGAAGGAGTTCCCACATATGCTGAGCACTTGTTGGCTGCTTTTCCTTCACTCTGCAGTCCAACTCATCTCAAACCATCTCAATTGGGTTGAGGTCAGGTGATTGTGGAGGTCAGGTCATCTGATGTAGCATTCCATCCTTCTTGGTCAAAAAGCCCTTCCACAGCCTGGAGGTGTGTTGGATCATTGTCCTGTTGAAAAACAAATGATAGTCCCTCTAAGCCCAAACCAGATGGGATGGTGTATCGGTGTAGAATGCTGTTGTAGCCATGCTGGTTAAGTGTTCCTTGAATTCTACATAAATCACAGACAGTGTCACCAGCAAAGCACCCCCACACCATCACCCCTCCTCCTCCATGCTTCCCGGTGGGAACTACACATGCGGAGATCATCTGTTCACCCACACCGCATCTCACAAGACACGTTGGTTGGAACCAAAAATCTCCAATTTGGACTCATCAGACCAAAGGACAGATTTCCACCGGTCTAATTTCCATTGCTCGTGTTTTTTGGCCCACTCAAGTCTCTTCTTATTATTGGTGTCCTTCAGTAGTTGTTCCTTTGCAGGAATTCGACCATGAAGGCCTGATTCACGCAGTCTCCTCTGAACAGTTGATGTTGAGATGTGTCTGTTACTTGAACTCTGTGAAGCATTTATTTGTGCTGCAATTTTTGAGGCTGGTATCTCTAATGAACGTTTCCTCTGTAGCAGAGTTAACTCTGGGTCTTTCTTTCCTGTGGCGGTCCTCATGAAATCCAGTTTCATCATAGCGCTTGATGGTTTTTACGACTGCACAATGCAAATAGTCTGGGTAGCTATTTGATTAGCTGTTCATGAGTCTTATGGCTTAGGGGTAGAAGCTGTTAAGAAGCCTTTTGGACCTAGACTTGGCACTCCGGTATCGCGCTGTAGCAGAGAGAACAGTCTATGACTAGGGTGACTGGAGTCTTTGACAATTTTTAGAACCTTCCTCTGACACCGCCTGGTATAGAGGTCCTCGATGACAGGAAGCTTGGCCCCAGTGATGTACTGGGCTGTACGCACTACCCTCTGTAGTGCCTTGCGGTCGAATGCCAAGCAGTTGCCATGCCAGGCAGTGATGCAACCAGTCAGGATGCTCTTGATGGTGCAGCTGTAGAACTTTTTGAGGATCGGAGGACCAATGCCACATTTTTTCAGTCTCGTGAGGGGGAATAGGCATTGTCGTGCCCTCTTCACGACTGTCGTGGTGTGTTTGGACCATGATAGTTTGTTGGTGGACACCAAGGTACTTAAAGCTCTCAACCTGCTCCACTACTGACCTGTGGATGAGAGTGGGGGCGTACTCAGTCATCGTTTTCTTGTAGTCCACAATCATCTCCTTTGTGTTGAACACATTTCGGGAGAGGTTGTTGTCCTGGCACCACACGGCCAGGTCTCTGATCTCCTCCCTATAGGCTATCTCATTGTTGTCGGCCTACCACATCGCCAAACTTAATGATGGTGTTGGAGTCGTGCTTGGCCATGCAGTCGTAGGTGAACAGGGAGTACAGGAGGGGACTGAGCACACACTCTCTGTTCACAAGTGTCTGGGTCTGGGACTTGTAAATATAAATGTACACTTAGTAAACAGGCTGTTTATCATGTTAACTTTTCTATTTTTGGAGAAAATCAAAACATGAACATCTCCTTTCTTCTGTTTTATCTTCCAGAGGACGATGGATGATTCCTGGAACTTCATCATGGTTGCCGCTGAGCAGTCTCAGCTGATGGCTAACCTGGCGAGACTCATCAAAACCAAGAAGGCTATAGAAATCGGTAAACATTATTCACATTATACTCTTTATCACATGTAATAATCTCTTCTCACTAGTTTCTGTAGCCTAGGGTTTTATTTAATGTTGCTATCACCACCAATAACATAGTGTAATTCTAGTCCATATTGGCTCGCAAAAATAAATACTGTTTTTATGTAAAACATTTACTGTATACGAGTCTCATAATACTTGATTTATTTGTCTTCCCTGTAGGAGTATACACAGGGTACAACACTCTGAGCATAGCGCTGGTTCTGCCAGACGACGGGAAGATGGTGGCCTGTGACATCAAAGACGAATACCCCAACATCGGCAAACCCTTCTGGAAAGAGGTGATATGTGGATTTGTGTTTGCTTTCTCTGACACACCAGTGCTACGCGACCTACTGTTGACGTAACTCTTTTAGACAGGAATTTCAGCTGGCAGAATCATTTGATTGACTATATGTCATCTCTCACACCATTGTAGTGATTCTGGCGTGTACAGGCCAGACATGGGTGTATTTGTAAGGGATAGCACCACTAGCCTTGTCAAGCTCCCCAGGTAACAAGTTATATTCTGAAACTATTTTATTCACATTAGCCTCGTCCCAGATCTGTTGTCTCCTTCTATAGCCTGGTCCCAGATCTGTTTGTGCTCTTGCCAACTCCTTTGCTGTAATTTTTGGCATGATGGCATGATGAAACAAACAGACTGGCACTCAAGCTACATTTTCAAGTAAAACTAAATGCATGCTCTTCAACCGATCGCTGCCCACACCTGCCCGCCCGTCCAGCATCACTACTCTGGACGGTTCTGATTTAGAATATGTGGACAACTACAAATACCTTGGTGTCTGGTTAGACTGTAAACTCTCCTTCCAGACTCACATTAAGCATCTCCAATCCAAAATTAAATCTAGAATCGGCTTCCTATTTCGCAACAAAGCTTCCTTCACTCATGCTGTCAAACATACCCTCGTAAAACAGACTATCCTACCGATCCTTGACTTTGGCGATGTCATTTACAAAATAGCCTCTAACACTCTACTCAACAAATTGGATGTAGTCTATCACAGTGCCATATACTAACCACCACTGCGACCTGTATGCTCTCGCTGGCTGGCCCTCGCTTCATATTCGGCCTCAAACCCACTGGCTCCAGGTCATCTATAAGTCTTTGCTAGGTAAAGCCCCGCCTTATCTCAGTTCATTGGTCACCATAGCAGCACCCACCCGTAGCACGCTCTCCAGCAGATATATCTCACTGGTCACCCCCAAAGCCAATTCCTCCTTTGGCTGCCTTTCCTTCCAGTTCTCTGCTGCCAATGACTGGAACGAACTGCAAAAATCACTGAAGCTGGAGACTCATATCTTCCTCACTAACTTTAAGCACAGCTGTTAGAGCAGCTCACAGATCACTGCACCTGTACACAACCCATCTGTAAATAGCCCATCCAACTACCTCATCCCCATACTGTTATTTATTTTGCTCCTTTGCTCCCCAGTATCTCTACTTGCACATTCATCTTCTGCACATCTATCACTCCAGTGTTTAATTGCTATATTGTAATTATTTCGCCTCTATGGCCTATTTATTGCCTTACCTCCCTAATCTTACCTCATTTGCACACACTGTATATATATTTTGTCTACTGTATTATTGGTATGTTTGTTTATTCCATGTGTAACTCTGTGTTGTTGTATGTGTCGCACTGCTTTGCTTTATCATGTCCAGGTCGCAGTTGTAAATAAGAACTTGTTCTCAACTAGCCTACCTGGTTAAATAAAGGTGAAATAAAAAATAAAACAATTTTTAAAAACATTTGCATGGCATCAGAAAAGCTGTCTCACTGGGCTAAGAACTAGCTGCACCTCGATGGGTGTGCGCCTCGATGGGTGTGCGCCTCGATGGGTGAGCGCCTCGATGGGTGAGCACCTCGATGGGTGTGCGCCTCGATGGGTGTGCGCCTCGATGGGTGTGCGCCTCGATGGGTGTGCGCCTCGATGGGTGAGCGCCTCGATGGGTGTGCGCCTCGATGGGTGTGCGCCTCGATGGGTGAGCGCCTCGATGGGTGTGCACCTCGATGGGTGTGCGCCTCGATGGGTGAGCGCCTCGATGGGTGTGCACCTCGATGGGTGAGCGCCTCGATGGGTGAGCGCCTCGATGGGTGAGCGCCTCGATGGGTGTGCAGCTTGTTATGGTTGTTGCTTTTATGGAGCTAAGATACCAAGCACAAAACACTGTTATGAAAAAAAGACCTTTAAGTTCATCATTATTCCCATAGCTGTGAACCTGTAGATGTGCAGTACACTGCTGATATTCTGGACTTTACAAAAAAAAAAAAAAAACTCAGACATGCTTTTTCAGTCCCTCCTCAAAATCAATTCAAGCTTTTGAGAGACTGGCTGTGGTTGTGTGATAGATTGATGGGAATGTGAAAGTAATCTGATCCATCATAGAGAGTCTGTCAGAGCATCCATTACTAATGGACTCACCTTATAACAGACGTTTTTCTCACCTACCACCTTCAAGAAAAGCCCTTATTGTCCACATTGTAAGCAGAGCACAAAATTGGTGTCAGAAAGTCATGTGTAACCATGCATAACTCAACCACCAGGTCTACTTCTGTGCTTTCTTTGCAGGCTGGAGTGGAACATAAAATAGATCTACGCATCCAGCCGGCATTGCAAACTCTAGGTATAGTAATAACATGTTTATAACAGATCCATTACAAACAAGACCATGAACAAATGTATTCACACTCACTCCTCTTCCTCAGATGACCTCCTGGCCAATGGCGAGGCCGAGACATTTGACTTCGTCTTCATCGATGCAGACAAAGCAAACTATGACAACTACTATGAAAAGTCCCTCCAGCTAGTGAGGAAAGGAGGCATTATTGCCATTGATAACGTGAGTGCTTCAATATGAGGACTGTAGTCTCAAATCACATGGACAGCCGTAAGCAACTAAAAGATATCGCTTAGAAATGTCCTTGTTTTTGAAAGAAAAGCCCATTTTTTTTGTCCAGTAAAATAACATCAAATTGATCAGAAATACAGTGTAGACATTGTTAATGTTGTAAATGACTATTGTAGCTGGAAACGGCTGATTTTTAATGGAATATCTGCATAGGCATACAGAGGCCCATTATCAGCAACCATCACTCCTGTGTTTCAATGCCACGTTGTGTTAGCTAATCCAAGTTTATAATTTTAAAAGGCTAATTGATCATTAGAAAACCCTTTTGCAATTATGTTAGCACAGCTGAAAACTGTTGTCCTGATTTAAAGAAGCAATAAAACTGGCCTTCTTTAGAATAGTTGAGTATTTGGAGCATCAGCGTTTGTGGGTTCGATTACAGTCTCAAAATGGCCAGAAACAAAGACCTTTCTTCTGAAACTCGTCAGTCTATTCTTGTTCTGAGAAATTAAGGCTATTCCATGCGAGAAAATGCCAAGAAACTAAAGATCTCGTACAACGCTGTATACTACTCCCTTCAAAGAACAGAGCAAACTGGCTCTAACCAGAATAGAAAAAAGAGTGCGAGGCCCCGGTGCACAACTGAGCAAGAGGACAAATACATTAGAGTGTCTAGTTTGAGAAACGGACGCCTCACAAGTCCTCAACTGGCAGCTTCATTAAATAGTACCCGCAAAACACCAGTCTCAACGTCAACAGTGAAGAGACGACTCCTAGATGCTGGCCTTCTAGGCAGAGTTCCTCTGTCCAGTGTCTGTGTTCTTTTGCCCATCTTAATCTTTTATTTTTATTGGCCAGTCTAAGATATGGCTTTTTGTTTGCAACTCTGCCTAGAAGACCAGCATCCCTGAGTCACCTCTTCTCTGTTGACGTTGAGACTGGTGTTTTGCGGTTACTTTTTAATGAAGCTGCCAGTTGAGGACTTGTGAGGCGCCTGTTAATCAAACTAGACGCTCTAATGTACCTCTTTCTCAGTTGTGTACCGGGGCCTCCCACTCTTTCTATTCTGGTTAGAGATAATTTCTAAGTTATTTGTTTCTGGCCATTTTGAGCCTGTAATCGAACCCACAAATGTTGATGCTCCAAATACTCAACTAGTCTAAAGAAGGCCAGTTTTATTGCTTCTTTAATCAGAACAACAGTTTTCAGCTGTGCTAACATAATTGCAAAAGGGTTTTCTAAGGATCAATTAGCCTTTTTAAAATTATAAACTTGGATTAGCTAACACAACGTGGCATTGGAACACAGGAGTGATGGTTGCTGATAATGGGCCTCTGTACACATTCCATTCAAAATCAGCCGTTTCCAGCTACAATAGTCATTTACAACATTAACACTATTTCTGATCAATTTGATGTTATTTTAACTGCAATGTTTTTTTTGCTTTTCTTTCAAAAACAAGGACATTTAAGTCACCCCAAACTTTTGAATGGTAATATACATATACACACATTATAATGATGCTGCTGCTCTGTGCTTTAGGTTCTGTGGAGTGGTAAGGTGGTAAACCCTGCAGCTGATGACATTGACACCCAGGCCATTGACAAGCTGAACAAGAAGTTGTACCGGGATGTCAGGATCAACATCAGCATGCTCACTGTGGGAGACGGCGTGACACTGGCCTTCAAACTCTAACACTATGTAGGAGACAGGTCTTAAAACTATAGTACTAAATGGGAGATTGGCCAACACTGGTCTGTACTGTAGTATCAAATACCTTTGGGTTATGATTGACCAACACTGGCCTTTACTGTGGTAAACTGTAGTACCCAATTACTGAGAAGTAGCTTTACGTTATGATAATCAGATAGTACTTGCCATCTTTTTGGTACAAGTGCTGACTTTAAGTTGTTTGTCATTAAATCCATGTGTGTAATGCTGCCCTTGAATATATGTGACCTGAAAAGGATTAAATGAAAGAACTAGGACTGTCAGAATCAGGTAACTTTGTAATTTTAGTGCCCTTTTTTTTTTTTTTTTTTTTTTTTTTAAATCGCGATTAATATCATTGTCTGAAAGTATTCAAAAATATACTGAAAACGTACCTCTAAAAACAAGTCGGGTGCCTGCTTTCTCAATTTACATAATTTTGCCAACTGTTACTTTAGATAAAATTAAGATGTCAATATTCTTGTTTTTTTATGAAGAATCTTAAATCACACCTTAATTTTAGCAAATTCTGAAGTTGCGATAATTCACAGCAAACCCTGCGATTAAATAAAACTTGATGGTCCTAGAAAGGACCAAAGTAATGTTTACAGTTCTACACATATTGTACTCAGGTGAGTCATACTTTCACTGTTATGGTTGTTTTAAATGTTCATTATGGTTGAGCTGTACATTAAATTGTAAAACAAGTGACTTGTCATGTACAGTTTCATGTTGTGAAGGCGCCATGACTTATCCAAGAACAAAGGACTGACTTGTTTAAAGACTTTATTGTAAAGGTAGACAGACAAGTGGACTTGGTTTCTGGTTTCCCAGTCATATCATTTATACACAGCTAGGGGAAGGGGAGGTGGAGGATTCGCTCAGTTATAATAGTTTCCCCGTTTCCTTTCTAATGACACCCAGAAAATCCCATTTGGCAATGTCGTGCAATTTATATTACCATGTTCAACTAGGAAACAGGTTAGGTAATCAAGATCGTATGGGTGGCGAAGCAGTAAGCATAATTAACATGTCCTCAAGAATATTAGCTAAATAGATCACCCAATAGAATAGAGGTTTAAGGTCTCTAGAATACGTGATGAACATTCTGAGTAGGAGCCGTCCTGACAACAGGCAAAGCGTTGCTAACCGAAGGCTACTATATGTGTAAATGAAACAGGGAAAGAAAGGATATAAATTAAGGTATAATATAATACGCTAGTGTGAAAAACAACAGTTCAGGATTGTCACACAATGACAACATAATAACATTGTTATTATATATAGAACTAAATGAAAGTATACATCTTAATATAACCCTCCGGATTGTCCGAGCCAAACCAAGAAAACAAACGTCAAACATGCAGAATGAACGCGCTTTTTGAGAAGGAGGATGTATTTCACTAGTGGTACAGGAATACATGACTGAATACATAACAGGCTTAGTGGTACTGGGCTACTGTTCATAGGACACACGGGATGACTGACTACAAACCAATACATAACAGGCTTAGTGGTACTGGGCTACTGTTCATAGGACACACAGGATGACTGACTACAAACCAATACATAACAGGCTTAGTGGTACTGGGCTACTGTTCATAGGACACACAGGATGACTGACTACAAACCAACTGAAAGGAAATGACAGTGGCTGATAGGTCAGGGATCCATCTAACTGACAGAACCGAGGGCTATGTTGTTTTAGATTAGATTCATCACTTTCCTTTGAGACATCCCTTACTGGTTGTTGGGTTGGAAATAAATAAGGCCAAATTCTTCTGATATTCCCTCAAATATTAAAATATGAAGACTTCACTAGAAAGGATAGCTAGATACTTATGCCTCTAGCTCCAAGCCCAGTCCCAGTTTGTGGCCACCGGCGTTGATGCTCTTACCATCGACCAGTGCAGACAGGACAAGTTTCATACCTGCAGAACGGGAAAAATAAATAACTTGGCTACAACAACGCAATTTGGTGATGGCTGGCAGTGCAAAGTAGTGAGAGACAGTTCTTACCTGGTCGCAGCGTCTGGGTATAGCCCACTCCCACTAAGCTGGCATTGTTAACTTTAGCCTGGAAAATATAACAAACACATACAATTAAACAATGGAATACAACGGGTTATGATAAGTATTGGCATTGCGTAAGAACGTCACTATTGTCCAGTTACTTCCTAAAATATCTCATTTGACACAACCCATTCCCATTTAATAAACTGCTAATCCTGCAGAACCAGTCCCTGAATATTAAACAGCCGTCAGGCTGATAAACAAGACAAGCAAAGAGCAGCACTCACAGATATGGAGGCACTGGAGTCCAGCTGATACTTGGCAGCGATGCCAAAGCGCGTGCTGTTGCTGCCTGCTGTCCAGGCCAGGTTCACAGCAGTCTCCAGCTTGTCATTCACCTTCTGGTAAATGGACCCTCCAAACTCTGTGCCATCATTACTGGGATATAGGACATAAACATACATTGTGTTATCCTTGTCTGATGAAGAGCTCTTTTTGTTTAATAATAACTCAACAAAAGATGAACTGAAACACTCAAATCAACCTACAACTTATTCAAAATCGATGTAACTTGGTAAGACCATAGTTACCAATAAGCACAAAAGGAGAACATCTTTCTAGTAGAAACAGTCATACTTTTCACTTCACTGCTGAGACACAAGTCCTCCAAAAATACAATCGATATGAAGCTTACACATTGGTGTGCAGCTGGAAATCTCCCGTCTTGTAGCCAACGGCGAAGTTGCTCTGGGTCATTTTGGACTTGGCCGTGTCGAAGGTCATCTGGTAGCCAGCCAGCCATCCCTCATATCCGGCCACCGCTGCCCCATGGATGGCCGGGCCGGCAAAGTCAAAGTCTACATCCACGCCCAAGTTGACATATTCACGCTTATACGCAGTCTTCACCTTCCCACTCTTCTTGCTGTTAGAAGGAGAATAGAGGAGGAAGATAGGATGAATAAACATCAGTCTGATATTTCTGTTGTTCTAGTTCAGCCGTCACTGATTATTTTCAATAAAGGAAGATTGGTGGTGGATTAGGGTTTCAAAAGACTGGTGAGAAACATTTAGTTGTGCTTGAAATTAAAAAAGCCACAAACCTTACCCAGAATTTGGTGAGAACTGGGTGTCGAACGTAAGTTTCAGTCCTTTGGTGATCTATGAAAAAAATAAAAATAAGCATAACTGAATAGAATGCTCACAGATTACAGTATAGACTGGTTTCTCCTCTCTACCTGGTCTTCAACGGTGATCTCAGTCCCCAGAGTGTTGTCTGTGGTCCACTTCTCTGTAAACGTCAGGCCGTATTCAGCCCATTTGTACTTGGTCTCCAGGTTGCCATTGACTTTGCTGGTGTCAGTGTTGGATGAGCCAGAGGTTTTGAATTCCTAAATAACAATAATGACAGACTTAGCACACCTATATCTTGCTATGGAGAACCAGAATGTACAGTAATCCTGGCAGGATTGAAAAGCCAAACTCACCACTCCACTTGAAGACTTGGTCTTGACATCAAGTTTCACCAATCCAAAACCTAATAAAAGAACAAACCATAACATTCAGAACACCACATGTTCCATTACATATTAAGGTAGTGGCATTAACCTTGTTTTGATTGGCGTCTCATTAACATTTAAATACTTGCCAAATGGACTTCTACATGGAGAATACTGATCCATTCGGCCCAATTGTGACATGTCTTGAACAAATTGAATGCCCGGGTGTTATGTTAACTTCCTTGTAAAATGTCATGTCAGTGTGAAATGTGTTCTGTGCATTGATGGAAACATTCCCTTACGGGCTCAAGAGAGGACAAACAAAAGTGATGTGAACGTTTAAGTTGTCAGAAGAGGCCCCTGTTACATTAAGGTCAATGCGTGTCCTGCTCATCATTCCTACAGGGGTAAACCAACCAGTTTCAAAGACATTTACCATATCCTTTGTTGAAGATGTCCTTTGCAGATTTACCAAGGTCACCATATGATGGAGGGACAGCCATTCTACCTGTGACAAGAAGGAAAATGGCAGATGACAATTTAATGCTGTCGTAGTACTACTGACCGAGTTCAGCATGTAGCCTATTACAGCAAATGTAGGACAAAGATGGTATTGCCACAAAGGGATAGTCCTAACATGCATGTTGTTCGCCATTTATTCACTAGTAAGTGTACTCCACCACCAAGTAACTGATCAGATAATAGGGAATGTACGGATCATCTCCTCGTAGGACTGTGAACACGTTTTAAGGGATATAGCCAGGCCTACACAACCATCTCTACACACGTAAAGCTTTGAAGAACAAGGTTATCTGCAAGCAGCCATCTTGACGTCGATATTAGCACGTCAAAGCCCCTGCCAAGTCTCAAGTTGTTTGCTTGCCTAGCTAGCTACAGTAGATCGTTACAACATGCAATATCAATGTGACTGGCGGCTGGTTCAATGAAAGTCAAGTTAGCTAGCTAGTAGCCGTTAACAAAATAGCTAGCCGGCGAGCAAGTTAACAAGCCATTACATCACAGACAGGGATTTGCTCACAACAGCAATCTGTTCTCTCAACTTGAACTAGACAATAAGAAGACGTAACTAACTAGCTAGGCAATGGCACATATTTCCACCTCGAATAAAAGTCCAAATGTAATTAGTTATACTGTAGTTAATATGTCAAAGATCGGGACATGTATTTACCCTTGACAATGAACTAACGTTAGCTATCCATGTAACGTTAGCTAACTAGCTATCTGGCTACAGATTTCTCAGCGCTGGATCCCGGCCATGTCCCCTACCTAGCTAACATTTAGCTAGTTAGCTGGCAAGCAATGTACCTAATTAGATAGCAAACAAAACTATGGCAATTACTTACTGGAAGTTTTGCGTTGGTGCAGATAGTTGGTTCGTTGTTCAAGCAGTTTCCAACACCGCGTCGCGACAGTCCTATCCAGCTGGAGGGCGATGAAGGAGAAACAGCAAAAGCAAAACAACCTCTCATGACCCCAGGATCGCAGGACCCTATAAATATAGGTGTTCGTTTCTTTGCCTGTCTAAATCAAAGTAGGATGACTGAGTTCTGGGTTTATTTGAGTATTTCTATGCCCATATTTAATAATTTTGTTAATACAAGACTGAAAAACTTTAACATTTGTGTATTAATTAACTTAATACAATTGTCTTTACAAATAATATACCTGGCAACTGGAAGACGTCTTTATCACCATAGAAACCACGGTGCTTTACCTAACACGATAGGTCTAGCAGTCAGCTAATGTCAAATCGTATTTGTCACATGCGCCGAATACAACAGGTGTAGGTAGACCTTACAGTGAAATGCTCACTATCAAGCCCTTAACCAACAATGCCGTTTTAAGAAAAATAAGTGTTAAGTAAAAAAATATATATTTTAATTTAAGAGCAGCAGTAAAAATAACAGTAGAGAGGCTGGGGTCAATATGCGGGGGCATAGGTTAGTCGAGATAATTGAGGTAATATGTACATGTAGGTAGAGTTAAAGTGACTATGCATAGATAATAAACAGAGTAGTAGTCTGGGTAGCAATTTGATTAGCTGTTCAGGAGTCTTTTGTCTTGGGGGTAGAAGCTGTTAAGAAGCCTTTTGGACCTAGACTTGGCGCTCCGGTACCGCTTGCCGTGCGGTAGCAGAGGGAACAGTCTAAGACTAGGGTGGCTGGAGTCGAACAATTTTTAGAGCCTTCCTCTGACACTGCCTGGTATAGAGGTCCTGGATGGCAGGAAGCTTGGCCCCAGTGATGTACTGGGCTGTACGCCCTACCCTTTGTAGTGCCTTGTGGTCGGAAGCTGAGCAGTTCCATACCAGTCAGGATGCTCTCGATAGTGCAGCTGTATAACTTTTTGAGGATCTGAGGACCCACGCCAAATCTTTTCAGTCTCCTGAGGGGGAATAGGCATTTGTCGCGCCCTCTTCACGACTGTCTTGGTTTGTTTGGACCATGATAGCTTGTTTGTGATGTGGACACCAAGGAACTTGAAGCACTCAACCTGCTCCATCGATGAGAATTGGGGTGTGCTCGGTCCTCTTTTTCCTGTAGTCCACAATCATCTCCTTTGTCTTGATCACGTTGAGGAAGAGCTTGTCATCCTGGCACCACATGGCCAGGTCTCTGACCTCCCTATAGGCTCTCGCATCGTTGTCGGTGATCAGGCCTAACACTTGTGTCATCGGAAAACTTGGTGTTGGAGTCGTGCCTGGCCATGCAGTCATGAGTAAACAGGGAGTACAGGAGGGGACTGAGCACACACCCCTGAGGGGCCCCCGTGTTGAGCATCAGCGTGGTGAATGTGTTGTTACCTCCCCTTTACACCTCAGGGTGGCCCATCAGGAAGTCCAGGACCCAGTTGCAGAGGGAGGTGTTTAGTCCCAGGGTCCTTAGCTTAGTGATGAGCTTTGAGGGCACTATGGTGTTGAATGCAAAGCTGTAGTCAATAAATAGCATTCTCACATAGGTGTTCCTTTTATCCAGGTGGGAAAGGGCAGTGTAGAGTGCAATAGAGATTGCATCACCTGTGGATCTGTTGGGGCGGTATGCAAATTGGAGTGTGTCTAGGTTTTCTGGGATAATGGTGTTGTGATCCATGACCAACCTTTGAAAGCACTTCATGGCTACAGACGTGAGTGCTACAGGTCAGTAGTCATTTTGGCAGGTTACCTTAGTATTCTTGGGCACAGGGACTATGGTGGTCTGCTTGAAACATGTTGGTATTACACACTCAGTCAGGGACAGGTTGAAAATGTCAGTTAAGACACTTGCCAGTTGGTCAGCACATGCTCAGAGTACACATCCTGGTAATATGTCGAGCAGTCATATTTTCTCTGCACAGTTTCAGGAGGTTTGCATTTTGTTGACAGCTGGATTAGCAACTATAACGGGCTGTCAGAAACACTTCAAGAAACCTTAACTGGAAGAATTCTGCATGGTAAGGAATTACACTAACTGAGCTGTGATTAAATAAACATTTGCTGGAGCTGATCACTGTGCTGCTAGCGGAGGGCTGCAGTGTGGTTGAAGAAAGCTTTTGATGGTCAAAACAGAAACCGGTGGTCTAGCTAACTAAAAACAGTAAACACTGAATCAGCATCGTCAGAGGTCTTGACCTGAAGTGGGACTAACTAAGCTAACAAGATCAGGCTGAACAGACATGCTGGTTTTCCATAGCAGACAGACCTGGCATGTAAACTCAGTAGTAGGTTAAATCCATGATTAGACACTGGACCTCAGACACAGTGGGAACCATGGCCATCAACTGGATGGGATTTCAAAAATGTCAACTGCTCAGGATAGCTCTGAGCCGATTCCCAGAATCCGCTTAAATCCACTGCACTCTGGCTCTATCCCGTGCAGATGTGTCACCATGTCCTCTAACCGTGTAGCTAACTGAATTACAGTCTTGCCCACAGTGCTCCTGGGTGACTTTTCACTAGGTAAAGATTTAGGATCCACTTCCCCTCCCCAATACTAACTTTAACCATTTGTAGGGAACCTGCAACAAGATCAGCATATCGGGACAATGTCACATTACACTCAAACCCTTCTCTTCTGAAGAATCACATCCAAGTCACAGCATTGATGTCAACTGTTTAATGATGGTAAAGACATGTCATTCGCAGGACATTAATCAATTAACCCAATACAACCACACTTTGTGTGATTGCTACATTCCAAAATGGTAGCCAATTACTGCATCG
This sequence comes from Salvelinus namaycush, assembly GCF_016432855.1. Classification (NCBI taxonomy): domain Eukaryota; kingdom Metazoa; phylum Chordata; class Actinopteri; order Salmoniformes; family Salmonidae; genus Salvelinus; species Salvelinus namaycush. The sequence continues at coordinate 3,574,303 of NC_052341.1, read as the reverse complement.
TGGAGCTATGTAACATACCATTATAACCACACCAGTGATAAGGATTAGTAACAATTTATTAGAGGGGGTTAAAAGTGACAAGAACAAATACATGAGAGAAGTCATAATTCTCCTGTATATATCAAAAAAATAAAAATCATCTTAGCAGCAAATGATAGATTTGCAGTTAGCACGAGCTGGCATTAGTCAGAAGTTAGACGCATTTCTTTATTAGGAGGGGGGGGGGGGGTAATAAAAGACTCATAGCATGTAAGGGATCTAGTAACTATTCCACAGCTGAAATTCCAAATAAAACATGGGATGGAGATGAGACTTAACCCACTGGACACAAACCAGTAGAATCAACATAAAAAATCTATGACGTAGAAAAACAAATTTGATTAATCAAGGTGGATAACTGATTAGATTCAAGAAGTCATCAACATAAAATGAATTTGGAAAATGTGTCCTTTTTTCACCTGACTTAAATCCAATGACAGAGTTCAAATCTATATTTTCTTACATTGAGTTGTCAACTTGCGTGAATTCAAATCAATTGTAGGATACATTTAAAAACTAGACGTTGAATTGACGTCTCTGCCCAGTAAAGTAACCCTTAATTGTCTTACAAAAGTGGGTTGTAACCAATACCATTAATGGCCGTTTCAGATCTGATTTGAGTGACGGGGGTTTGTGTTGGTTGGAATTTGTCTTTAATGATTTGGGTGAGAGGATGATTCTGAAAAATCAATCTATACATAAAAGCACATTGTGTTTTAAACAAATATATTTCCCCACAACTGTAAACATATTCCTGTTCAAGTGTATATTGCAATATCCTTTCTGTACATCAAATAAAACAAAAAACAATTCTATTGACATATACAAAATTAAATAAATTAAGACAGTCCAAGGGATCTGTGGAAGAAGTAAAACTATTTTTGTAAGGATTTATATCCTTGTATGTTAATCGCGAAGCCTGGGCATTTACTAAATTACAAGCGAGTACGCAACATCTGAGATATGCAGTTCTTATAAAAAAGACAATGTTACTATAACACCTAAAGTTATTGGCAAATGGAATGATATTTAAAAACGATTGTTCACCATTTTCCATTCCATAGTTTTGGCTGCTTTTTGCGATCTCCTTGGGGGTAACATCCCCGTTTACGGCAAGGTATAGTTCGGAAAAAGGTAGGATTAACTGAACAATACAAATATTATAAAGGACACCAAATATATTATATACACACGTATGTGGACACCTCTTCAAATTAGTGGAGTCGGCCTTTTCAGCCACACTCGTTGCTGACAGGTGTATAAAAAAAGAACACCGCCACGCAAGCTCCATAGACAAACATTGGCAGTGGAATGGCCTTATTGAGGAGCTCAGATGCCACCTTCCCAACAAGCCAGTTCGTTACATTTCTGTCCTGCTAGAGCTGCCATGGTCAACTGTAAGTGTGGTTATTGTGAAGTGGAAACATCTAGGAGCAATAACGGCTCAGCCGCAAAGTGGTAGGCCACACAAGCTAACAGAACGGGACCGCAGAGTGCTGAAGCGCATACATTATAATTATTATTATTATTTTTTTAAATGTCTGTCCTCGGTTGCAACACTCACTACCGAGGTCTGGGGATGTTTTTCATGGTTTGGGCTAGGCCGCTTAGTTCCAGTGAAGGGAAATCTTAACGCTACAGCATACAATGACATTCTACACAATTCTGTTCTTCCAACTTTGTGGAAGGCCCTTCCCTGTTTCAGCATGACACTGCCCCCGTCCACAAAGCGACGTCCATACAGAAATGGTTTGTCGAGATCGGTGTGGAAGATCTTGACTGGCCTACAGAGACCTGACCGCAACCCCATCGAACAGCTTTGGGATGAATTGAAATACCAACAGCGAGCCCAGCTTAATTGCCTAACATCAATGCCCGACCTCTAATGTTTGTGGCTGAAAGGAATTAAGTCCCAGCAGCAATGTTCCAACATCTAGTGGAAAGCCTTCCCAGAAGAGTAGAGGCTGTTATTGCAGCAAGAGGGCAGGGACCAACTCCATATTAACACCCATGATTTTGGAATGAGATGTTCGACAAGCAGATGTCCACATACTTTTGGTCATGTAGTTCATGTCAACATGACTAATTCAGCATTCTAGTAATACAGCCAAAACCCACAGTAGTGTCTTAAGGAATGCAGAAGCTTTTCACACTACCCAAATTAATAAAGATAAACAAGTAACAAGACCGGTCACAACATCTGGAACTTAGATATTGTTATACAGAAATTCAGGAACAGTATCATCTTTGACATTTTGAAAATTGCTTAAAAAAAATTTTTTTTAAAGAAGTGGGCCATACCTGTATTAGAGCCAGATAAAACCACAATAATATTATACCCTAATTTCTCAGGATATATAAATGAAGATTTTTTTAATATAATACTGTTGAATTTTAGATTAACAAATTCTATTGGACTTAAAAAAAAAAAAAAATTTGGTTACAATAGGCTGCCTGAGAATTCCGCTTTCATGTTTTTCCCCAAACCTCTAGCTTGCTTATTACCTTCAACGTTCCCTCAGACTGCAAGTTAAGAGCTGTTAAGCGTGGAAATGCAAGCCTGGCAGTAGCAGGTCAGTTTGTGCTTTAGCCAACTCGTCTGTCGAGTTCGCTGTCATGCCATACACCGTAAGACATAACAAGAGATGAGTTGACTAAAGCACTTACATCATATCTGTTACCTGGTTATTGATCATGGCAAAAGGTGTGGGAAATATCTGCAAAAATCTCAATCCCTTTTCAAATGAAGAGAATTAGTCTTTAGCATGTATCCAAAACGGCACCCTATTCCCTACGTAGTGCATTATTTTTGACGAGAGGCCATAGGGCTCTGGTCTAAAGTAGTGCATTATAAAATGAGTAGTGTGTCATTTTAACCACACAGTTTAATCCCTTTCAACAGGCTGCCGTGGGACAAACGCCAGCCAACCACTAAGTCACAGAATATGAGTAGTCAAGTCTCCCGTACCCTGTCGCACCGTGGCACCGATAGGATCCTACAAGCCATCTCAGTTCGCAGTCTCTGCAGACATTGGAATATAAAGTCAATATCACACAACCACAGTTGGCAACTCCTTGAAGGCAGCGGCAGCAGCAAAAAAACACAACGGGTCTCACAGTAAACAGTGTTGGAAGAGATCAACGTCGTGGTGGCTGCATCGCAGACCAGTGGACTCCACCTAGTACCCAATCATGCTCCTGATCATGGTGGGTTTAGAGAAGGGCCACCCGTACTCGTTGGGCACGGGGCCATTGACGTTGCATTCGAAGAAGGAGAACATGGGGAACCAAATGCGGGCCCTGCGACTCTGCTGGTAGGCCCTGGTGTTAGCCAGCGTGTGGTAGTACAGGAACAGCCTGGTCGTGATGTAGAAGGCGATGAAGACGTCGATGGAATAGTGTTCATGGGCCGCCAGGATAAAGAAGATGCCAAACAAGTTCAGGACCCAGGACAAGGTGTGGATGAAGTTCCAGCCCCGCGGGGTGTCTTAATGAATACATACAAGCAGAACATTGAACAATGTGTTAGGATGGTTTTGAGTTTCAGTTATGTTCTGTTCCAAATCAGGAATTGAATGACAACTTCAAGTGATCCTGTAGATTGAGACAACAGTTTAAAGCTGTCAGTGGTCAGGTCTTCATGTAGTTATAGCTGATTGACACACAATGTACAGAAGTTCTTCCCACTACAGTCAATTACATCTTATAGTCTGCACCAATAAATGATATGGAACACTTACATTCTGTCACAAAGAAGTTGAGCATGGTGATGACCACCGTGTGACCACTGAACATGTAGTCCCCACACGTATGGACCCCTGTGAGGGACATTCCAAATCCACTCCATATGGCCAGAGCTCGATGCAGTTTGGCCCACATATCACCATACACCTAGGGGAAAGAGAAGGAAAGGGTCACGATTGATATTCTAGCCTGTTGTGAGACGTGTAAATTGCCATCCATAGCCTGTGTACAGCAAAGGGGGGGGGGGGGTCAGAATGTACAGCGGGGGGGGGGGGGGGGTCATAGAATGTACAGCAGGGGGGGGGGTCATAGAATATACAGCGGGGGGGGGGGGTCATAGAATATACAGCGGGGGGGGGGTCATAGAATGTACAGCAGGGGGGGGGGGTCATAGAATGTACAGCAGGGGGGGGGGGTCATAGAATGTACAGCAGGGGGGGGGGTCATAGAATGTACAGCAGGGGGGGGGGTCATAGAATGTACAGCAGGGGGGGGGGTCATAGAATGTACAGCAGGGGGGGGGGGGTCATAGAATGTACAGCAGGGGGGGGGGGGTCATAGAATGTACAGCAGGGGGGGGGGGTCATAGAATGTACAGCAGGGGGGGGGGGTCATAGAATGTACAGCAGGGGGGGGGGTCATAGAATGTACAGCAGGGGGGGGGGGTCATAGAATGTACAGCAGGGGGGGGGGGTCATAGAATGTACAGCAGGGGGGGGGGGTCATAGAATGTACAGCAGGGGGGGGGGTCATAGAATGTACAGCAGGGGGGGTCATAGAATGTACAGCAGGGGGGGGTCATAGAATGTACAGCAGGGGGGGTCATAGAATGTACAGCAGGGGGGGTCATAGAATGTACAGCAGGGGGGGTCATAGAATGTACAGTAGGGGGGGTCATAGAATGTACAGTAGGGGGGGTCATAGAATGTACAGTAGGGGGGGTCAACTATCCCCCCTGCGGATCGCATTCAGTTTTAACCGAGGTCCAGAGGGACACATTTAAAATTGGTTACATTTGACCGACGTCAAAATTTGCAAAAAAGAATGATATGACCATCACTTTTGGAATTTGCGATGCTCTCCGACCGTCTAGCTTTCGTTTACTGTTAGCAAGCTGGACAGAGTGAAAAGACTATAGATGACTTATCAAGCTGGACAGAGTGAAAAGACTATAGATGACTTATCAAGCTGGACAGAGTGAAAAGACTATAGATGACTTATCAAGCTGGACAGAGTGAAAAGACTATAGATGACTTATCAAGCTGGACAGAGTGAAGACTATAAATTGTAGGTTCATCATATCTACACAGTGTTGATTTAGTCAGTGGAGAGGTGGTACCTTTCCTGAGCACTGCAGGTGCTGTCCTGGCACTGACAGGGAGGTCACGAACATGGTGATGCAGCGCAGCATAAACACTGTCCCCATGAGGCTGCACAGCCGCCGCAGCAGAATGGACCTTTAGCAGAGCAAACATTACACACATTAACATAGCACTGACCACAACTTCAATAACTAGGCCAATGGTTTTCAAACCTCTCCTCAGTGACCCTTAGAAGTTTCAACATTTTGTTGTAGCCTTAACTAGCTCACCTGATTCATGTAGTCAAAAGCCTAATGATTAGTTGACAAGTTGAATCAGGTGTGATAGTTCTGGAATAGATTGAAAACATGAAACCGGTTCCCTGGAGGAGAAGCTTGAAAACTCCTGGACAATACACTTCTATTCTACACGAATCCTCTATTCTAGTCAGGGAGACATCCTAGACACTAGCTTTAAAAAAATTAATAATAATAATAATAATAATGTCTAGGCTGTGTGATGAACATGTTTCCCTATGGACCAGTCAGTAGCCAGTACTCTACCTGTGCTTGTGCAGCAGCAGAACTAGCAGCCAGATATTACACAGGATGACTCCACATGCCTCTGCCATGGCAAAGGCCCATGGTATTCTAGGTACACTGTTAAAGAAAGAAAAATGGTTATAGGCTGATCTTCAAGCTGTCTGCTACGGAGCACTGTGGGTTATTCTCCCAGGCTTAGCCAACTTTATTAAAAAAGGGTCACTGAAGCCTAATCGCTAATAACCTGATGAAAAGTATTAACCTATATTCAACATTACTTAACTGGAACAAACTAAAATTGCCTAGAAGATTTCTTTCCCAATTAAAGGATGCGAAGGGACACGCAGTGCAACTGGGATAACACCTGACAAACCGGAATTAGGTTCTCACAAAAGGCTAACCCTTTTGCTATTTCACTACGCTGCGTCTCGACGTCAACCTCTAGTCCTGCTAGACCCTAAACATAGGGAGCTACATTTAGCCTAGTTACTGCTTAGTCATGTCGCCAACAATAATCTGCCACATTATCACACCATGAGTAAGTGGGAACTCAGCACTCGGTAAGAACAAGCCGGACATTTAAGCGTAGTACACCGCCCAATGGAATTCATTGTGAACAGAAGATTAGACAATCCAATAACACTTGATGGCACCCCATTCCTATATAGTGTACAACTTTCAACCAGGGCCTATAGAGTAGTACACTTCGTGAGCAATTTGGGACACACCCCGTGTCAGGCTTATAATAGACTGTTGCTATCAGAAAGTAGGGCAAGTACCACAATGTCCATCCAACAGCTTGATTGCTTGTTTTAACAGATCACAAGATGCTGCAGGTGCACCATCATGTTTAATTTCACTATCGAGACCAACTTTCACTGTTGCTCTGAGAGCCTAATCAGGGCTGTATTCATTAGTCGGACACTGACTAACGAATACATTTTGCAACGGAAGCCATTCACACCAAACGGAAAACATTTTGCTACGAAAAATAGTTTATATTAATGAAATTCAGATTAGTTCCTCCCTGTTTGCTTGTATTTGGTTCCTTGTAACGTGTCGTCAAAGCATCAGTTATGTTGACAATCGGAAAGAGGTGCTTGCTGGAAAGTCACAAGATCAAGTCGGTCTAAATGTACATACATTGCTTAGGTTGTAGGGGAACAGCATGAGCAACCCACCTGTCTAAGAAAATGTCTGGCAAGGGAGGGTAAGTGCGCATGTCCGGCACCCTCTCGTGCACGATCACCATAACGAAAGAGGTAAATCCGAACACAAACACCACATAGATGGCACTAAGCGCCGTCTTCCAGTACTCAGGGTCCAGCCTCCCGCTCCCTCCATGCTTGTACTTCCCATTCCTATACTCAAGATACTGCTCTCCAACCGGTGCTGTGTCTGTGTTAGAGTTATCGCTCTCTCTACTGGAGTCTCCGTTGCAGTGCCAGTCCCCACCCTGAGGCGAGTGTCCGTCGAATGGGACCCCCAGCTCCTCCAGGATATCCAGGTTTTGTTTCTGCAGCTTGCGGAGGGACACCATCAGCCTCTTGATGTCCCCCAGCACCTTGAGTTCCAGTGGGGGAGAGCGGAGGTCGTATTCACTTAGGGTGAGTAAGGACATGCCATCCAGACGGTGCTTGTTGCACAGTAGGTCTACATAGTGGCAGAAGCCCTCGTCCTTCAGCCACTTGGCAACGTGCTTGGTGGTCCAATGCCGGATGCTCAGCTGGGTACTACTAGACATCTCCCCTTCACTCTGTAAACTGTAGAAGACAAAAGGACAAGATTAATCTCGACTCCAAAACCAAATATGCTCTTAAAAAGGGCGACTGCATTCCTGATTTGACCTCGTTTTATATTTGATTCATTTAAGAAATGCTAGTGGCTGTGACTGAATTCAAACATGAGTTTGTGTCTGGGGTGTGGTTTGATGTGAGTCTCTCGCAGGTGGGAAGAGTTAGCCAAATTATTTCACCAATTAGCTTCAGCAGGCTGGTGTTTGACCGTGGCAAAGTTGGTTACCTCATTTCTGGGGATAGTTCGGGACTGTCAAATTACACAAGAAAATATTTTCATGCCGCACATCTTTTAGTTGTCTCATTAAATGCTTTCAATATTTGTATTTGAATTTCTACAATTTATAATTGGTTAAGTCATTACATTTGGAGCTATTGAACTTCTAAAATATTGTCCCATGTGCATTGGGACATGTGCAATTTACTGATGGTCTCTAACTAGCAGGGTTCGGTTGTTCAGCAACAAAACCGAATTGATGATTACTTGGGTGCTGCCAGCTGGATTGAAATAAACAGGATAACTTACTGTACCCTTCATCCGTGACATAACATTTTATTCCCTATCATCTTGCAAATCTCTGTTTTGGACGAGACTGACTTTACACTTTGTAGTCAATTTTGACACTAGAATAAATGTCTAACTCATGACGATGCCACATAAAAAAATCTCGTTTTGAAAATGGCCTAAAGGGCAGTCGCTCTTTAAGTTTGTCACAGGAAACATGCATATCACATTAAAAGATATGCACTGTGTGGAATAGACAAAAAGTTCCCATATCGATTGGAGGAGCCAGTACCATTTCAAAAGAGAAAACACTGCAACACTGTCATTACACAAGCCACAGAGAACTAGGCATTCACCATTTCACTGAATCAGCATTTCAGCAATACTGTCTGGTTCACTGTCTAGCATACAATATTTCTACATGAGGCACTGACTTTCCAATGCTTCAAGACAATCTTCTCCATTTCTTCCAGTCTGGTTAAATTGTAGTCACTCAAAGCAGTTTTCCGCTGAAACTTCTAAGCACTAACGTTAAGTCTAGCCTACAGTACACTGTCAGACAAACCTCTGTATATACCGAGTAATTGTGTAATACAGCCTAGTTAAAGCAAACTACTTAGAGGTCAGTGTCCCTGGCAAAACAAACTGTCCCATGTCATGTCCCCACTCACCTCTTGCAACCATTAAAACGCAATACAGAGAACTAGTGTTGGGTGCTAATAGCACAGTCACTCATTATACTAAACAAGACAGACAGAGAAGGGTGGTGACATCTCTGGCAATAGCCAAGGAACGCTGAACTCCGTTCTCGTATATCCGCTACTCTGGCAAAAGCCTACTGTCTCCAGTAGGCCAGACAGGGGTTAGTTAGCTAACAGTAGCTAGCTAGTTAGCCATACACATCTGAGAGCTTTGGCTTTAACTACATAACTAGCTAAGTGCACGAGTGACTGATATACCACCAAGCCCAGTTAGCTAGCTATCCACACAGCAAGCTATGCAAAACACATTTCAATGCTCAGAATACATTAGCTATCAGCAACGTGTACATTCCGGCATAACGTCACCAGCTTCCTGGTATGCAAACGTTAGCCTGATATGTTAGCTAGTTAGCAATCTAGCAGTAAATACTCACCAGAATTCAGACTCAACTGTTAGTTAGCTGCCGCGGAGAGTAAATTGACTATATGGCATCTCACATGAGTCTGACGAACCTATATTTACGTTTAGTGTGATAAAACGATTGAAGCAAATCATTTCGTCCGCTGCTGGTTAGCATCTGCTTTGCTGTTGACAATACTGAAGGAGCTCCGTAAACACTGGAAGAGCCGCGCACCAGGTAGTTTTCTCGTACTGAGTCGAACGTTGCTCATAGCTGAATTTATAGCCAATACACTGACCTCTACTGGTGAAATGACAGTATCGGTATGCAAAGACAGCACAGTATGTACTCTGAAACAATGTATTGTTCATGACCAGTAAAGTAACCTAACGTCATGTCAGCCTGGTCTCAGAAACTAGACGTAACATAGTAAATGTAAATCCAGAATACTTATTTTAATGTGGTATTTTATGTTTAATATGGATACATAAGACAGAAAGATATGTCGAGCAACCAAAAGGTTGTGTGTTTGAATCTCATCACGGACAACTTTAGCATTTTAGCTAATTAGCAACTAGTTACTACTTTTTTTTACTCCTAACCCTTTAACCCAACTCCTAACCTTAACTTTACCCCTAGCCTAGCTAACGTTAGCCAACTAGCTAACATTAGCCACAACAAATTGGAATTTGCTATTTTGTAACTATTTGTAAGAATTACAATTCATAATATATTGAACGAATTGCAATTTGTAACATATACTAATTGTTATTTGTAACATATACAAAATGGTTGATGACACCCACAAATTAATACATACCATACGACACGTAACATATTATACCATTTGGTGGATTTACATTTACTTTGTTACATCTAACCCTGAGTCCAGGTTGCATAACGTAGCCTATATTTAAATTAGGTGAGTCACTGTTGCCAACATTAGCTCTATGTAAAGTTGCAAGACACATGTAAGATTTAAGACATAGGTCTAAGTTCAATTACACAAACAGACATCAATCAGGTCATTTTTCATTTTAGACTGAGGCGAAGGAACAACACCTGTTCCTGCCACTATACATAAGCCTAAAGCCTCAACTAGGCTAATTACCATCCTACAACATCAGAAAATGAAAAGGAAAGATAGCTGATGTCTCATGAGAGCCATTTATACCACACTGTATGTGTGTTCTTGTCTTTATCAATGTATTCTATTGAATATCATGTACAGCTGTTGCATTGTTTGACAGAAGAGCTTGCAAGTAAGCATTTCATTGTACTGTATATTATACTACACTGTATCCTGTGCATATGACAAATACACTTTTATTTGATTTGTATGTTGGAAGTACACTTTAAAAAGTAATAGTTGTTAAATGGTTCTTCTCTCAGGTCTTATGGTTCCTTGGAGAACTCTTGCCTGATAAAGAACCTTTGAGTTAAACATGTGGGTTCTTGAAAGGTTCTGGAAGCCTGCAGATGTGTCCCTTTCATAGCACACAGTAAATTGGCCAGTGTTAACTAGTGTTGATTTTTTTTCAGTGTAAAATTTCTAGTGGTTATTCAATAGGTAAATTAACACTGTAAAATGTTAAATTAACACTCAGTGTTTTAAAAGAACCCCAGTGTTGGGGTTAATAACCAGAGTTGAACCATTATCATATTTCCCAGCATGCTCTATTGCAGGTTGATTTTTATAATTGTTTGTTTCAATATCAATGTTTTTTCATGTACATTGATTGATTAATTAATCTAATGCTACTTAAATATAAATAACATACATTTTTCTAAACTATTCCAATCTGTTACTTGGACTTATTGCACCCGGGACGGTCCCATATTTCAGACCCGCTTCAGGTGTCTTGTCTTTTTACAAAAAGGTCAATTTGTCAGCAAGACGCACCATTTAACTCGGGCAACAAGAGTGTAGGGCCTAATGACAATGGCTGAATGTCATTTTTTGGTGTTTTATAACGGACGTGTCTTTCCATTCATCAAATGGATTGGATTTGGATACTAGAATTACTTTGGAGTGGACAAACTTGTGCAGGTAGCCTACTTTTTGAAGTGATTTGTTTGACAATCAGATGAAAACATAATGACTGGTTGTGTTTATGCCACATTAAATGGCAATTACATTTTTACCATTAAATGACATGTCTTTACAATTAGGCTCATAAAAAAAATTCCCAAGAAAAAAATTGAGAACCCCCCGAATGTCACGGTATAATTCGTACTCTGCTCACGTATGGCCTTGTGTCACTTGAGAACAGTTGACTAAATCAGCGGTTCTTAATTCCCTCTTCAGGGTCCCCCAGCCATAGCACACCTGAATCAACTTCTCAATGAACACAATAACAATGCCTTAGAAATTGTAACAATATAATATGGCTAACCAGAATAAAATAACCTAAAATAACCTTCAAAAGGATCTTTCTAGAACCATTTTCCATATAGGTTCTATAAAGAGCTATAAAAATAGTTTTATATATATAGCCCCAGAAAGGGTTGTAACCATAGCGGAACCATTTTTTTGGGTGCTACAGTATATAGAACCTTTTCTAATGGTTCTTTATAGAACCTTAGGAAAGGGTCTTTGTGCTGTAGCACCATACAGGTTCCATTTAGAACCTTATGAGCATGGTTCTTCATAGAATCTTCAAAAAAAGGTTCCATATAGCACGAGAAAGGGTTCTGCTATGGGTACAAGCCAAATAACCCTAATTTAAGCCTTCGGAAGGTATTCATACTCTTTGACTTATTCCACATTTTGTTGTGTTACAGTCTAAATTCAAAATTGACTCAATTGATTTTTTTTCTCTCACCCATCTACACACCATACCCCATAATGACAAAAATAATTTGAAAAAATTATTGAAAATTTATTGAAAATTAAATACAGAAATATGTAATTTACATAAGTATTCACACCCCTGAGTCAATACTTTGTAAAAACAACTTTGGCAGCAATTACAGCTGTGAGTCTTTCTGGGTAAGTCTCTAAGAGCTGTGAGTCTTTCTGGGTAAGTCTCTAAGAGCTGTGAGTCTTTCTGGGTAAGTCTCTAAGAGCTGTGAGTCTTTCTGGGTAAGTCTCTAAGAGCTGTGAGTCTTTCTGGGTAAGTCTCTAAGAGCTGTGAGTCTTTCTGGGTAAGTCTCTAAGAGCTGTGAGTCTTTCTGGGTAAGTCTCTAAGAGCTGTGAGTCTTTCTGGGTAAGTCTCTAAGAGCTGTGAGTCTTTCTGGGTAAGTCTCTAAGAGCTGTGAGTCTTTCTGGGTAAGTCTCTAAGAGCTGTGAGTCTTTCTGGGTAAGTCTCTAAGAGCTGTGAGTCTTTCTGGGTAATTCTCTAAGAGCTTTCCACACCTGGATTGTGCAACATTTGCCGATTTATTCTTTCCAAAAGTCTTTAAGCTCTGTCAAATTGGTTGTTGATCGTTGCTAGACAACCATTTTCAGGTGAACTGCTAGACAATCATAGATTATCAAGTAGATTTAAGTCAAAACTGTAACTCGGCAACTCAGGAACATTCATTGTCTTCTTGGTAAACAACTCCAGTGTAGAGTTGGCCTTGTGTTTTAGGTTATTGTCCTGCTGAAAGGTGAATTCATCTCCCAGTGTCTGGTGGAAAGCAGACTGGACCAGGTTTTGCAGCCATCACCATGTTTGAAAATATGGTACTGGTTAGTATTGTGGAGCAACTACAATGTTGTTGATCCATCCTCAGTTTTCTCCTATTACTGCCATTAAACTCTGTAACTGTTTTAAAGTCACAATTGGCCTCATGGTGAAAAACCTGAGTGGTTTCCTTCCTTTCTGGCAACTGAGTTAGGAAGGACGCCTGTATCTTTGTAGTGACTGGGTGTATTGATACACCATCCAAAGTGTAATTAATAACTTCACCATGCCCAAAGGGATATTCAATATCTGCTTTTAAGTTGTTTTACCCATCTACCAATAAGTGCTCTTCTTTTTGAGGATTGGAAAACCTCCCTGGTCTTTGTGGTTGAATCTGTAATAACCATATCCCCTACTTTAATCTTTAAATATAACTGCAACTTTATTCTCAAGAAGTCTATTTTATTCTCAACATTTTGACTTTATTCTCCCAATTTTTTTGTTGAGTTGATTCTCAAAATATTTTGACTATATTCTTGAAGTTGAATATTCTCAGAATATTGCAAATTTATTCACAAAGTTCAATTTTGACTTCATTGTCAAAGTATTGCGAGTTTTTGAAGAACCATCCCCATCAAATAAACATTTTTATCTCTTCATTTGGCCCTAATGCTCTTCCGTATGATGCACTTTTCACTGGGAATATATCTTTTTTGCTTCTTTCTGTATTATATTTGACCCATTTACAATAAATAGGCAGCACTGTGTTACAGCTTTGTCTTTCTGTTCCTGAAATACTATCCCAGCTCAGTAGAATGGCAGCAGGTAGTCTAGTGGATAAGGAGGTGAGCCAGCAAACGGAGAGTTGCCATTTCGAATCCTGGATCTTACGGGAAAAATCTGGTTGGATGCAAGCTGTAACCGGAGGGTGGGTGGTATCAAAATCCATTGCCATTTAAACCCCCACAACCACTGCTCCACGGGCACCCAGTGTGGCTGCTCCAACCTCTCTCATATGTGTGTGTCTTTCAGAGGTTGGGATCAAGTGGAAGTCAAAGTTCAGGCTGGACATGAAAGTGGACGAATAAAATTATTTTAAATCTACTCTACAGTATACTATAGAAACACATCTTTAACAGCGTCCATCATGTAAAATCACCCGTGCTCGTCAGGTGCTTCCTCTCTGTTTGTGGTTTATTGAATTAAGGGTCTTTGTCGGCGTCCCAAACGGCACCCTATTCCCTGTATACTGCTTTACTTCTGACCAAGGGCCCATAGGGTTCTGATCAAAAGTAGTCATAGGCAATAGGGTGCCATTCGAGACACACGGGGTGGTGTGAAAGGACACAGTCACAGCCGTCAGTTTGTGATCCTGCCCTCTGCCTGACTTACTGAGGGTAAACAAATACCAGCTCACACATATCAGCTGAAGTGGGAGTATAGAGTGTGCTGCTGCTTTAACACATTGGAAACATTGACTAGTAGCCTAGTCATTGATTTGTAATTTGAGGGGGATTTGTAATTGGAATAATGGCAGCCCTGAAGACCAAAAAAGAACCCAGGAAAGAGTACCTATCTGTGAAGGACTTGGAAAAGATTTTGGATTCTTGCACGCTGCGGTTGACCCAGATAAATGAGGTTTGGCCGAACATATTCATAGGAAATGTGTAAGTATTCATTTGAATAATTATTCATCTTAACTGCATTACACGTAGTTCATTGTTTAAGCATTTGTAAATAAAAATACTCAAGCAGTTATGATCAATTCTATGTCGATGTCACAGTAAACAGATCAACTATAACCAAGGTCATATCATAGGCTACTGCAAACATCTAATGTAATTAAACAGAAGTATTATTTATCGTTTGTACAGTTTCTGACGAGATGAAAACTATTTGACAAACTAATGTAGCTAGTGCTGCACTACATTCACATTAGTTCAGTCTCAACACCTTCTCTCTCTTTGTCTTACCAGGGCAATAGCCCAAAACAGGAGTTCCTTGCAGAAGTTAGGCGTCACTCATGTTTTAAACGCTGCTCATTCCAAGCGAGGCAGCATAGGGGATCACAGATTTTATGGCAACAGCTTTGTTTATTATGGTATTCCAGCAGAGGACTCGACTCACTTTGATCTGGATGTGTACTTCAAGCCCGCAGCTGATTTCATTCACAAAGCATTGAAACAACCAGATGGTAAGACTCCTATTCTAAGTCAAGTAGGGCCAATCAGCAGTTGAAACTATAACAAAGTGCTTTGCCTGGCCCTGTTTCGAAACAAGAATGGAATCACTCTCAAATTCATAGACAGAGCTATGGATGCAAACACTGACCATCCAAGATATCTACATGATCGTTTGAACCATGTTTTGAGGCTGTACAGTGTTTGTTTACATTTCCAATGTTTACAAACATTGGTGTAAAACAAGCTTATATTTTGGGTTCTGATGGGTTGAAGTTGAAGTTATATTCTTCAAGAATAATGCCAAAAATGGATGTAGCAACTGCTGATTTTCCCTGTAATTTTACATAGAATATCTATACAAGCAGAGTTATGAACACCAAAAAAGATAATTTGAAGTTGACACATTTCATCTGTTAGGCTTACATTTGGTCTTTACGAAAGCACCAACCTCAACTCATTCCCACAGTACCCCACTCTGTCTCTGTATAGCACCAACCTCAACTCATTCCCACAATACACCACTCTGTCCCTGTATAGCACCAACCTCAACTCATTCCCACAGTACACCACTCTGTCTCTGTATAGCACCAACCTCAACTCATTCCCACAGTACACCACTCTGTCCCTGTATAGCACCAACCTCAACTCATTCCCACAGTACACCACTCTGTCTCTGTATAGCACCAACCTCAACTCATTCCCACAGTACACCACTCTGTCCCAGTATAGCACCGACCTCAACCCATTCCCACAGTACACCACTCTGTCTCTGTATAGCACCAACCTCAACCCATTCCCACAGTACCCCACTCTGTCCCTGTATAGTACCGACCTCAACCCATTCCCACAGTACACCACTCTGTCCCTGTATAGAACCGACATCAACCCATTCCCACAGTACCTCACTCTGTCCCTGTATAGTACCGACCTCAACCCATTCCCACAGTACACCACTCTGTCCCTGTATAGTACCGACCTCAACTCATTCCCACAGTACACCACTCTGTCCCTGTATAGTACCGACCTCAACCCATTCCCACAGTACACCACTCTGTCCCTGTATAGCACCGACCTCAACCCATTCCCACAGTACACCACTCTGTCCCTGTGTAGTACCGACCTCAACCCATTCCCACAGTACCCCACTATGTCCCTGTATAGCACCGACCTCAACCCATTCCCACAGTACACCACTCTGTCCCTGTATAGTACCGACCTCAACCCATTCCCACAGTAACCAAGCCTGTCCCTGTATAGTACCGACCTCAACCCATTCCCACAGTACACCACTCTGTCCCTGTATAGTACCGACCTCAACTCATTCCCACAGTACACCACTCTGTCCCTGTATAGTACCGACCTCAACTCATTCCCACAGTACACCACTCTGTTCCTGTATAGTACCGACCTCAACTCATTCCCACAGTACACCACTCTGTCCCTGTATAGTACCGACCTCAACTCATTCCCACAGTACACCACTCTGTCCCTGTATAGTACCGACCTCAACTCATTCCCACAGTAACCAAGCCTGTCCCTGTATAGTACCGACCTCAACTCATTCCCACAGTAACCAAGCCTGTCCCTGTATAGTACCGACCTCAACTCATTCCCACAGTAACCAAGCCTGTCCCTGTATAGTACCGACCTCAACCCATTCCCACAGTACTCAAGCCTGTCCCTGTATAGTACCGACCTCAACTCATTCCCACAGTACACCACTCTGTCCCTGTATAGTACCGACCTCAACTCATTCCCACAGTACACCACTCTGTCCCTGTATAGTACCGACCTCAACCCATTCCCACAGTACTCAAGCCTGTCCCTGTATAGTACCGACCTCAACTCATTCCCACAGTACACCACTCTGTCCCTGTATAGTACCGACCTCAACTCATTCCCACAGTACACCACTCTGTCCCTGTATAGTACCGACCTCAACCCATTCCCACAGTACTCAAGCCTGTCCCTGTATAGTACCGACCTCAACCCATTCCCACAGTACTCAAGCCTGTCCCTGTATAGTACCGACCTCAACCCATTCCCACAGTACCCAAGCCTGTCCCTGTATAGTACCGACCTCAACCCATTCCCACAGTACACCACTCTGTCCCTGTATAGTACCGACCTCAACTCATTCCCACAGTACACCACTCTGTCCCTGTATAGTACCGACCTCAACCCATTCCCACAGTACTCAAGCCTGTCCCTGTATAGTACCGACCTCAACTCATTCCCACAGTACACCACTCTGTCCCTGTATAGTACCGACCTCAACTCATTCCCACAGTACACCACTCTGTCCCTGTATAGTACCGACCTCAACCCATTCCCACAGTACACCACTCTGTCCCTATATAGTACCGACCTCAACTCATTCCCACAGTACACCACTCTGTCCCTGTATAGTACCGACCTCAACTCATTCCCACAGTACACCACTCTGTCCCTGTATAGTACCGACCTCAACCCATTCCCACAGTACACCACTCTGTCCCAGTATAGTACCGACCTCAACCCATTCCCACAGTACACCACTCTGTCCCTGTATAGTACCGACCTCAACTCATTCCCACAGTACACCACTCTGTCCCTTTATAGCACCAACCTCAACTCATTCTCACAGTACCCAAGCCTGTCCCTGTATAGTACCGACCTCAACCCATTCCCACAGTACCCAAGCCTGTCCCTGTATAGTACCGACCTCAACCCATTCCCACAGTACCCCACTCTGTCCCTGTATAGTACCGACCTCAACCCATTCCCACAGTACCCAAGCCTGTCCCTGTATAGTACCGACCTCAACCCATTCCCACAGTACACCACTCTGTCCCTGTATAGTACCGACCTCAACCCATTCCCACAGTACCCAAGCCTGTCCCTGTATAGTACCGACCTCAACTCATTCCCACAGTACACCACTCTGTCCCTGTATAGTACCGACCTCAACCCATTCCCACAGTACCCAAGCCTGTCCCTGTAAAGTACCGACCTCAACCCATTCCCACAGTACACCACTCTGTCCCTGTATAGTACCGACCTCAACCCATTCCCACAGTACCCAAGCCTGTCCCTGTATAGTACCGACCTCAACCCATTCCCACAGTACCCAAGCCTGTCCCTGTATAGTACCGACCTCAACCCATTCCCACAGTACACCACTCTGTCCCTGTATAGTACCGACCTCAACCCATTCCCACAGTACACCACTCTGTCTCTATATAGCACCGACCTCAACCCATTCCCACAGTACCCAAGCCTGTCCCTGTATAGTACCGACCTCAACCCATTCCCACAGTACACCACTCTGTCCCTGTATAGTACCGACCTCAACCCATTCCCACAGTACACCACTCTGTCTCTATATAGCACCGACCTCAACCCATTCCCACAGTACCCAAGCCTGTCCCTGTATAGTACCGACCTCAACCCATTCCCACAGTACACCACTCTGTCCCTATATAGTACCAACCTCAACCCATTCCCACAGTACCCAAGCCTGTCCCTGTATAGTACCGACCTCAACCCATTCCCACAGTACACCACTCTGTCCCTGTATAGTACCGACCTCAACCCATTCCCACAGTACCCAAGCCTGTCCCTGTATAGTACCGACCTCAACCCATTCCCACAGTACACCACTCTGTCCCAGTATAGCACAGACCTCAACCCATTCCCACAGTACACCACTCTGTCCCTGTATAGTACCGACCTCAACCCATTCCCACAGTACACCACTCTGTCCCTGTATAGTACCGACCTCAACCCATTCCCACAGTACACCACTCTGTCCCTGTATAGTACCGACCTCAACCCATTCCCACAGTACACCACTCTGTCCCAGTATAGCACCGACCTCAACCCATTCCCACAGTACACCACTCTGTCCCTATATAGTACCGACCTCAACCCATTCCCACAGTACACCACTCTGTCCCTGTATAGTACCGACCTCAACCCATTCCCACAGTACACCACTCTGTCCCTGTATAGTACCGACCTCAACCCATTCCCACAGTACACCACTCTGTCCCTGTATAGTACCGACCTCTACCCATTCCCACAGTACACCACTCTGTCCCTGTATAGTACCGACCTCAACCCATTCCCACAGTACACCACTCTGTCCCTGTATAGTACCGACCTCAACCCATTCCCACAGTACACCACTCTGTCCCTGTATAGTACCGACCTCAACTCATTCCCACAGTACACCACTCTGTCCCTTTATAGCACCAACCTCAACTCATTCTCACAGTACACCACTCTGTCCCTGTATAGTACCGACCTCAACCCATTCCCACAGTACCCAAGCCTGTCCCTGTATAGTACCGACCTCAACCCATTCCCACAGTACCCAAGCCTGTCCCTGTATAGTACCGACCTCAACCCATTCCCACAGTACCCAAGCCTGTCCCTGTATAGTACCGACCTCAACCCATTCCCACAGTACACCACTCTGTCCCTGTATAGTACCGACCTCAACCCATTCCCACAGTACCCAAGCCTGTCCCTGTATAGTACCGACCTCAACCCATTCCCACAGTACACCACTCTGTCCCTGTATAGTACCGACCTCAACCCATTCCCACAGTACCCAAGCCTGTCCCTGTATAGTACCGACCTCAACTCATTCCCACAGTACACCACTCTGTCCCTGTATAGTACCGACCTCAACCCATTCCCACAGTACCCAAGCCTGTCCCTATATAGTACCGACCTCAACCCATTCCCACAGTACACCACTCTGTCCCTGTATAGTACCGACCTCAACCCATTCCCACAGTACCCAAGCCTGTCCCTGTATAGTACCGACCTCAACCCATTCCCACAGTACCCAAGCCTGTCCCTGTAAAGTACCGACCTCAACCCATTCCCACAGTACACCACTCTGTCCCTGTATAGTACCGACCTCAACCCATTCCCACAGTACCCAAGCCTGTCCCTGTATAGTACCGACCTCAACCCATTCCCACAGTACCCAAGCCTGTCCCTGTATAGTACCGACCTCAACCCATTCCCACAGTACACCACTCTGTCCCTGTATAGTACCGACCTCAACCCATTCCCACAGTACACCACTCTGTCCCTTTATAGCACCAACCTCAACTCATTCTCACAGTACCCAAGCCTGTCCCTGTATAGTACCGACCTCAACCCATTCCCACAGTACCCAAGCCTGTCCCTGTATAGTACCGACCTCAACCCATTCCCACAGTACCCCACTCTGTCCCTGTATAGTACCGACCTCAACCCATTCCCACAGTACCCAAGCCTGTCCCTGTATAGTACCGACCTCAACCCATTCCCACAGTACACCACTCTGTCCCTGTATAGTACCGACCTCAACCCATTCCCACAGTACCCAAGCCTGTCCCTGTATAGTACCGACCTCAACTCATTCCCACAGTACACCACTCTGTCCCTGTATAGTACCGACCTCAACCCATTCCCACAGTACCCAAGCCTGTCCCTGTAAAGTACCGACCTCAACCCATTCCCACAGTACACCACTCTGTCCCTGTATAGTACCGACCTCAACCCATTCCCACAGTACCCAAGCCTGTCCCTGTATAGTACCGACCTCAACCCATTCCCACAGTACCCAAGCCTGTCCCTGTATAGTACCGACCTCAACCCATTCCCACAGTACACCACTCTGTCCCTGTATAGTACCGACCTCAACCCATTCCCACAGTACCCAAGCCTGTCCCTGTATAGTACCGACCTCAACCCATTCCCACAGTACCCAAGCCTGTCCCTGTATAGTACCGACCTCAACCCATTCCCACAGTACACCACTCTGTCCCTGTATAGTACCGACCTCAACCCATTCCCACAGTACACCACTCTGTCTCTATATAGCACTGACCTCAACCCATTCCCACAGTACCCAAGCCTGTCCCTGTATAGTACCGACCTCAACCCATTCCCACAGTACACCACTCTGTCCCTATATAGTACCAACCTCAACCCATTCCCACAGTACCCAAGCCTGTCCCTGTATAGTACCGACCTCAACCCATTCCCACAGTACACCACTCTGTCCCTGTATAGTACCGACCTCAACCCATTCCCACAGTACCCAAGCCTGTCCCTGTATAGTACCGACCTCAACCCATTCCCACAGTACACCACTCTGTCCCAGTATAGCACCGACCTCAACCCATTCCCACAGTACACCACTCTGTCCCTGTATAGTACCGACCTCAACCCATTCCCACAGTACACCACTCTGTCCCTGTATAGTACCGACCTCAACCCATTCCCACAGTACACCACTCTGTCCCTGTATAGTACCGACCTCAACCCATTCCCACAGTACACCACTCTGTCCCAGTATAGCACCGACCTCAACCCATTCCCACAGTACACCACTCTGTCCCTGTATAGTACCGACCTCAACCCATTCCCACAGTACACCACTCTGTCCCTGTATAGTACCGACCTCAACCCATTCCCACAGTACACCACTCTGTCCCTGTATAGTACCGACCTCAACCCATTCCCACAGTACACCACTCTGTCCCTGTATAGTACCGACCTCAACCCATTCCCACAGTACACCACTCTGTCCCTGTATAGTACCGACCTCAACCCATTCCCACAGTACACCACTCTGTCCCTGTATAGTACCGACCTCAACCCATTCCCACAGTACACCACTCTGTCCCTGTATAGTACCGACCTCAACTCATTCCCACAGTACACCACTCTGTTCCTTTATAGCACCAACCTCAACTCATTCTCACAGTACCCAAGCCTGTCCCTGTATAGTACCGACCTCAACCCATTCCCACAGTAACCAAGCCTGTCCCTGTATAGTACCGACCTCAACCCATTCCCACAGTACCCAAGCCTGTCCCTGTATAGTACCGACCTCAACCCATTCCCACAGTACACCACTCTGTCCCTGTATAGTACCGACCTCAACCCATTCCCACAGTACCCAAGCCTGTCCCTGTATAGTACCGACCTCAACCCATTCCCACAGTACACCACTCTGTCCCTGTATAGTACCGACCTCAACCCATTCCCACAGTACCCAAGCCTGTCCCTGTATAGTACCGACCTCAACTCATTCCCACAGTACACCACTCTGTCCCTGTATAGTACCGACCTCAACCCATTCCCACAGTACCCAAGCCTGTCCCTATATAGTACCGACCTCAACCCATTCCCACAGTACACCACTCTGTCCCTGTATAGTACCGACCTCAACCCATTCCCACAGTACCCAAGCCTGTCCCTGTATAGTACCGACCTCAACCCATTCCCACAGTACCCAAGCCTGTCCCTGTATAGTACCGACCTCAACCCATTCCCACAGTACACCACTCTGTCCCTGTATAGTACCGACCTCAACCCATTCCCACAGTACACCACTCTGTCTCTATATAGCACCGACCTCAACCCATTCCCACAGTACCCAAGCCTGTCCCTGTATAGTACCGACCTCAACCCATTCCCACAGTACCCCACTCTGTCCCTATATAGTACCAACCTCAACCCATTTCCACAGTACCCAAGCCTGTCCCTGTATAGTACTGACCTCAACCCATTCCCACAGTACACCACTCTGTCCCTGTATAGTACCGACCTCAACCCATTCCCACAGTACCCAAGCCTGTCCCTGTATAGTACCGACCTCAACCCATTCCCACAGTACACCACTCTGTCCCAGTATAGCACCGACCTCAACCCATTCCCACAGTACACCACTCTGTCCCTGTATAGTACCGACCTCAACCCATTCCCACAGTACACCACTCTGTCCCTGTATAGTACCGACCTCAACCCATTCCCACAGTACACCACTCTGTCCCTGTATAGTACCGACCTCAACCCATTCCCACAGTACACCACTCTGTCCCAGTATAGCACCGACCTCAACCCATTCCCACAGTACACCACTCTGTCCCTGTATAGTACCGACCTCAACCCATTCCCACAGTACACCACTCTGTCCCTGTATAGTACCGACCTCAACCCATTCCCACAGTACCCAAGCCTGTCCCTGTATAGTACCGACCTCAACCCATTCCCACAGTACACCACTCTGTCCCAGTATTGCACCGACCTCAACCCATTCCCACAGTACACCACTCTGTCCCTGTATAGTACCGACCTCAACCCATTCCCACAGTACACCACTCTGTCCCTGTATAGTACCGACCTCAACCCATTCCCACAGTACACCACTCTGTCCCTGTATAGTACCGACCTCAACCCATTCCCACAGTACACCACTCTGTCCCAGTATAGCACCGACCTCAACCCATTCCCACAGTACACCACTCTGTCCCTGTATAGTACCGACCTCAACCCATTCCCACAGTACACCACTCTGTCCCTGTATAGTACCGACCTCAACCCATTCCCACAGTACCCAAGCCTGTCCCTGTATAGTACCGACCTCAACCCATTCCCACAGTACCCAAGCCTGTCCCTGTATAGTACCGACCTCAACCCATTCCCACAGTACCCAAGCCTGTCCCTGTATAGTACCGACCTCAACCCATTCCCACAGTACACCACTCTGTCCCTGTATAGTACCGACCTCAACCCATTCCCACAGTACCCAAGCCTGTCCCTGTATAGTACCGACCTCAACCCATTCCCACAGTACACCACTCTGTCCCTGTATAGTACCGACCTCAACCCATTCCCACAGTACCCAAGCCTGTCCCTGTATAGTACCGACCTCAACTCATTCCCACAGTACACCACTCTGTCCCTGTATAGTACCGACCTCAACCCATTCCCACAGTACCCAAGCCTGTCCCTATATAGTACCGACCTCAACCCATTCCCACAGTACACCACTCTGTCCCTGTATAGTACCGACCTCAACCCATTCCCACAGTACCCAAGCCTGTCCCTGTATAGTACCGACCTCAACCCATTCCCACAGTACCCAAGCCTGTCCCTGTAAAGTACCGACCTCAACCCATTCCCACAGTACACCACTCTGTCCCTGTATAGTACCGACCTCAACCCATTCCCACAGTACCCAAGCCTGTCCCTGTATAGTACCGACCTCAACCCATTCCCACAGTACCCAAGCCTGTCCCTGTATAGTACCGACCTCAACCCATTCCCACAGTACACCACTCTGTCCCTGTATAGTACCGACCTCAACCCATTCCCACAGTACACCACTCTGTCCCTTTATAGCACCAACCTCAACTCATTCTCACAGTACCCAAGCCTGTCCCTGTATAGTACCGACCTCAACCCATTCCCACAGTACCCAAGCCTGTCCCTGTATAGTACCGACCTCAACCCATTCCCACAGTACCCCACTCTGTCCCTGTATAGTACCGACCTCAACCCATTCCCACAGTACCCAAGCCTGTCCCTGTATAGTACCGACCTCAACCCATTCCCACAGTACACCACTCTGTCCCTGTATAGTACCGACCTCAACCCATTCCCACAGTACCCAAGCCTGTCCCTGTATAGTACCGACCTCAACTCATTCCCACAGTACACCACTCTGTCCCTGTATAGTACCGACCTCAACCCATTCCCACAGTACCCAAGCCTGTCCCTGTAAAGTACCGACCTCAACCCATTCCCACAGTACACCACTCTGTCCCTGTATAGTACCGACCTCAACCCATTCCCACAGTACCCAAGCCTGTCCCTGTATAGTACCGACCTCAACCCATTCCCACAGTACCCAAGCCTGTCCCTGTATAGTACCGACCTCAACCCATTCCCACAGTACACCACTCTGTCCCTGTATAGTACCGACCTCAACCCATTCCCACAGTACCCAAGCCTGTCCCTGTATAGTACCGACCTCAACCCATTCCCACAGTACCCAAGCCTGTCCCTGTATAGTACCGACCTCAACCCATTCCCACAGTACACCACTCTGTCCCTGTATAGTACCGACCTCAACCCATTCCCACAGTACACCACTCTGTCTCTATATAGCACTGACCTCAACCCATTCCCACAGTACCCAAGCCTGTCCCTGTATAGTACCGACCTCAACCCATTCCCACAGTACACCACTCTGTCCCTATATAGTACCAACCTCAACCCATTCCCACAGTACCCAAGCCTGTCCCTGTATAGTACCGACCTCAACCCATTCCCACAGTACACCACTCTGTCCCTGTATAGTACCGACCTCAACCCATTCCCACAGTACCCAAGCCTGTCCCTGTATAGTACCGACCTCAACCCATTCCCACAGTACACCACTCTGTCCCAGTATAGCACCGACCTCAACCCATTCCCACAGTACACCACTCTGTCCCTGTATAGTACCGACCTCAACCCATTCCCACAGTACACCACTCTGTCCCTGTATAGTACCGACCTCAACCCATTCCCACAGTACACCACTCTGTCCCTGTATAGTACCGACCTCAACCCATTCCCACAGTACACCACTCTGTCCCAGTATAGCACCGACCTCAACCCATTCCCACAGTACACCACTCTGTCCCTGTATAGTACCGACCTCAACCCATTCCCACAGTACACCACTCTGTCCCTGTATAGTACCGACCTCAACCCATTCCCACAGTACACCACTCTGTTCCTTTATAGCACCAACCTCAACTCATTCTCACAGTACCCAAGCCTGTCCCTGTATAGTACCGACCTCAACCCATTCCCACAGTAACCAAGCCTGTCCCTGTATAGTACC
Source organism: Salvelinus namaycush (assembly GCF_016432855.1). Taxonomy (NCBI): domain Eukaryota; kingdom Metazoa; phylum Chordata; class Actinopteri; order Salmoniformes; family Salmonidae; genus Salvelinus; species Salvelinus namaycush. The sequence goes on along the minus strand of NC_052341.1, from coordinate 3,548,811 downwards.
GACCTCAACCCATTCCCACAGTACCCAAGCCTGTCCCTGTATAGTACCGACCTCAACCCATTCCCACAGTACACCACTCTGTCCCTGTATAGTACCGACCTCAACCCATTCCCACAGTACCCAAGCCTGTCCCTGTATAGTACCGACCTCAACCCATTCCCACAGTACACCACTCTGTCCCTGTATAGTACCGACCTCAACCCATTCCCACAGTACCCAAGCCTGTCCCTGTATAGTACCGACCTCAACTCATTCCCACAGTACACCACTCTGTCCCTGTATAGTACCGACCTCAACCCATTCCCACAGTACCCAAGCCTGTCCCTATATAGTACCGACCTCAACCCATTCCCACAGTACACCACTCTGTCCCTGTATAGTACCGACCTCAACCCATTCCCACAGTACCCAAGCCTGTCCCTGTATAGTACCGACCTCAACCCATTCCCACAGTACCCAAGCCTGTCCCTGTATAGTACCGACCTCAACCCATTCCCACAGTACACCACTCTGTCCCTGTATAGTACCGACCTCAACCCATTCCCACAGTACACCACTCTGTCTCTATATAGCACCGACCTCAACCCATTCCCACAGTACCCAAGCCTGTCCCTGTATAGTACCGACCTCAACCCATTCCCACAGTACCCCACTCTGTCCCTATATAGTACCAACCTCAACCCATTTCCACAGTACCCAAGCCTGTCCCTGTATAGTACTGACCTCAACCCATTCCCACAGTACACCACTCTGTCCCTGTATAGTACCGACCTCAACCCATTCCCACAGTACCCAAGCCTGTCCCTGTATAGTACCGACCTCAACCCATTCCCACAGTACACCACTCTGTCCCAGTATAGCACCGACCTCAACCCATTCCCACAGTACACCACTCTGTCCCTGTATAGTACCGACCTCAACCCATTCCCACAGTACACCACTCTGTCCCTGTATAGTACCGACCTCAACCCATTCCCACAGTACACCACTCTGTCCCTGTATAGTACCGACCTCAACCCATTCCCACAGTACACCACTCTGTCCCAGTATAGCACCGACCTCAACCCATTCCCACAGTACACCACTCTGTCCCTGTATAGTACCGACCTCAACCCATTCCCACAGTACACCACTCTGTCCCTGTATAGTACCGACCTCAACCCATTCCCACAGTACACCACTCTGTCCCTGTATAGTACCGACCTCAACCCATTCCCACAGTACACCACTCTGTCCCTATATAGTACCAACCTCAACTCATTCCCACAGTACACCACTCTGTCCCTATATAGTACCGACCTCAACCCATTCCCACAGTACACCACTCTGTCCCTATATAGTACCGACCTCAACCCATTCCCACAGTACCCAAGCCTGTCCCTGTATAGTACCGACCTCAACCCATTCCCACAATACACCACTCTGTCCCTGTATAGTACCGACCTCAACCCATTCCCACAGTACACCACTCTGTCCCTGTATAGTACCGACCTCAACCCATTCCCACAGTACACCACTCTGTCCCTGTATAGTACCGACCTCAACCCATTCCCACAGTACACCACTCTGTCCCTGTATAGTACCGACCTCAACCCATTCCCACAGTACTCAAGCCTGTCCCTGTATAGCACCGACCTCAACCCATTCCCACAGTACACCACTCTGTCCCTGTATAGTACCGACCTCAACCCATTCCCACAGTACTCAAGCCTGTCCCTGTATAGCACCGACCTCAACCCATTCCCACAATACACCACTCTGTCCCTGTATAGCACCGACCTCAACCCATTCCCACAATACCCCACTCTGTCCCTGTAACACACATTGAATAGTTAGTTATACAGTAACTACTTCCAATCCACACAAACAAGAATAAAAAAATCGTACCTTACAGTACTTTATAAAGTCTAACCATGGATCCTCTCAGAGAGCCTCACCACCAGAGGACAGGCAACATTGGATTTATGTGACAGCCAAGCAGCCTAGGCCTCTCTCTCTCTCTGCAAAGGCAATGAATTATGGAGACTATTTTTAGATCTCTGAGGGGAACAGAAAGGCCACAGTTTGAGGCGGGCAGTCATGTATGATATTAATAACATGGTGGCCTCTCACTAATCCCTCTCCATCACTTTCATTTTCTCTTTTCATCTTTTCTCGCCACTTCTCAGGCCGTCATTCTAAATAACAATTAGTTCTTAATTGACTCGCCTGGATATAAAGTTAAATAATTAAACAAACAATTCTCTTCTCTCCTCTCCAGGGAAGATTCTCGTCCATTGCATTATGGGTATGAGCAGATCGTCTACCTTGGTGTTGGCGTACCTCATGTTGTATTGTCACATCCCCCTCCATTGTGCTCTTCAGAAAGTCATCCAGAAAAGAGCCATTTACCCTAACAGGAACTTCCTGGCTCTGCTGCTGGACCTAGATCTTCAGCTGAAGAGAAAACAGAAAACATGGAAAACCTGTCTGATTCTGTAGAGATCAGAACATAGCAAAACAGACCAAATGCCACAAGTTAATATTTGTATCAGTGCACAACGAAGAAGCTTAAAAAGAGGAAGTTGATTTTCAAATCAAGTGGGAATGAATCTATGTCAAATCCCTTTCTAGTGCACAAACTACCTAAAACAAACAAGTATACCTCACCTACATACAGTATGTTGAATAAAATATGTTGCAAAATTTTGGGGGGATTTATAATTCATTTGAAAGAGCAGACTGTTATTGGCATTATAAATGTATATGGATGTTGTATAAATGTTTTAAAAAACAGACTTCCTCTATTTTCAGCAGTGCCATCAAACGAGGTCATTGGTAAACAGAGCTCAGACAATGGCTGTGTCCACACAGTGAAGGAACATTATTTTAAATAAATATCAACACAGAAGACACGAGCAGTATCTCTAAAGCTATTTTGTCGCTGCCGACAAAACCAAACAGTGTGTCCACTCCCACTCTCCATACCTACTGGTAGCTCACATAACCTTGGGGGTATGCAGAAGAGATGCCAGAATTATTTTGAGCCGAGGTCATTCAGGTGTAAAAATAGAAAGAGTTAAGGCAGATGTCTACTACCTACAGCCAGTTGTGCTGCTAGAATACATGTTGGAAGAATAACTCATCTCTGCACAATATCAATTTGGATATACACTGAGTGTACAAAACATTAGGAACACCTTCCTAATATTGAGTTTGCACCTCATTTTGCCCTTAGAATGGACTCTACAAAGTGTCCAAAGCGTTCCGCAGGGATGCTGGCCCATGTTGACTCCAATGCTTCCCACAGTTGTGTCATGTTGGCTGGATGTCCTTTGGGTGGTGGACCTTTATTGATACACACGGGAAACTGTTGAGCGTGAAAAACCCAGCAGCATTGCAGTTCTTGACACAATCAAATCAAATCAAATGTATTTATATAGCCCTTCGTACATCAGCTGATATCTCAAAGTGCTGTACAGAAACCCAGCCTAAAACCCCAAACAGCAAGCAATGCAGGTGTAGAAGCACAATCACACCGGTGCACCTGGCACTTACTACCAAATAAAATAAAATAAAATTACATTTTATTGGTCACATACACATATTTAGCAGATTTTATTGTGAGTGTAGCGAAATGCTTGTGTTCCTAGCTCAAACAGTGCAGTAATATCTAACAATAAACACAAATCTAAAAGTAAAATAATGGAATTAATAAATATATAAATATTAGATTGAGCAATGTCGGAGTGGCATTGACTAAAATACAGTAATATCGAATACAGTATTTACACTGCCAGTCAATAGTTTTAGAACACCTACTCATTCAAGAGTTTTTCTTTATTTTTACTATTTTCTACATTGTAAGATAATAGTGAAGACATCAAGACTATGAAATAACAGATATGGAATCATGTAGTAACCAAAAAAGTGTTAAACAAATCAAAATATATTTTGTATTTGAGATTCTTCAAATAGCCACCCTTTGCCTTGATGACAGCTTTGCACACTCTTGGCATTCTCTCAACCAGCTTCACCTGGAATGCTTTTCCAACAGTCTCAAGGAGTTCACACACATATGCTGAGCACTTGTTGGCTGCTTTTCCTTCACTCTGCGGTCCAATTCATCCCAAACCATCTCAATTGGGTTGAGGTCGGGTGATTGTGGAGGCCAGGTCATCTGATGCAGCACTCCATCACTCTCCTTCTTGGTCAAATAGCCCTTACACAGCCTGGAGGTGTGTTGGGTCATTGTCCTGTTGAAAAACAAATGACAGTCCCACTAAGCCCAAACCAGATGGGATGGCGTATCGCTGCAGAATGCTGTGGTAGCCATGCTGGTTAAGTGTGCCTTGAATTCTAAATAAATCACAGACAGTGTCACAACTCCTCCGTGCTTTACGGTGGGAAATACACATGCGGAGATCATCCGTTCACCCACATCACGTCTCACAAAGAAATTGTCCTCAGCACAAGGTACACCTGTGTAATGATCATGCTGTTTAAATCAGCTTCTTGAAACGCCACACCTGTCAGGTGGATGGATTATCTTGGCAAAGGAAAAATGCTCACTAACAGGGATGTAAACAAATATGTTCACAAAATTGGAGAGAAATAAGCTATTTGTGCGTATAGAACATTTCTGGGATCTTTCCTTTTCAGCTCATGAAACATGGGACCAACACTTTACATGTTGCGTTTATATTTTTGTTCAGTGTAGAGCAGAGCTGCAGTTCAACATGAACACCATGGAAATCAGCTTTTTGCCCCTGACTTGAGGAGAGAGGAGGATATGAACTTATAGATAAATAAAGAAGAAGATACTTAGTATAAAGCACATTGTTTTGTACTTGTGCAGAGACACACTTTAGCTACACCGTAAAAGCTTTCCTGTTGTTTTTACTGTAATTTACAAACAACTAAGGGGAGAAGAGATTTGTTTTTTTTACAGTATTTTACCATAATTTTAGGAGGTATAAAAGACCAAATGTATCTGTTTAATATCACTTTCACTTCAAGAGGCCTTAACAAAGGCTCCCACACTGGCAGAGAATACTGGATACAACAGGCCAAAGGACATGGGAAATAGTGAGACTTGTCACCTCTCCAATCTGTCCCCTATACACATTTCAGTGTAGGAATACTACTACGACAAATCAGTTCAATTGGCACAGGACTCTCACTCACGGGTGGTACAAATTTAGCCTCTTATAAGGCACGCCTCAAAATATGTTAATGAGCCAGAAACACAATACCATGCAACCTCTAGTGGTCAAAAGGTTTTTGGCACTCCAAAAATACGATACAGTACTGTATTCTGTGTGTGTGTGTGTGTGTGGGGGGGGGGGGGGGGGGGATTACAGTACCATTATAAATACAGCAATTATTTTCCTGCCCACAACATTTTCCCACAATGCACCATCATTTACAGTGTGCAGAAGTTCAATGCTTTACAGTGTTTTACTGTTGATAAATGTACAAATTTACTGTATAAGTCACCGTTTGCCACAAAGTGCATTTTAGGCATTACTTAAATCCCTAACATGCATTGGCAAATGACAGAAATAGAATTCTGGTCAAAGAATAAAAAATTTAAAAGTATTTTATTTAACCTTTTATTTAACTAGGCAAGTCAGTTAAGAACACATTCTTATTTACAATGACGGCCTCCCCTGACCAAACCCGGACGACGCTGGGCCAATTGTGCGCCGCCCTATGGGACTCCCAATCACGGCCGGATGTGATACAGCCTGTATTCGAACCAAGGACTGTAGTGACATCTCTTGCACTGAGACGCAGTGCCACTAGGGAGGCCCAAATGCTGTGCGGTTACAGTAAAGTACTGTTAAACCAAAGTTTATTTGGAATTTACAGTATAATTTACTGTTTATGCCTAAAATCACCAAGAGTGCATTGCCATTTACTGCAATTTACTGTAAATAATTAATACAGTACTTTATTTGAATGTTTTATGGTATAATACTGTCAAAACAACATTCTACAGTGTACCTCTCTCTCACACACGTGCTAATATCACGTGTGTGAGTGTGTGTGTGTGTGTGTGTACGTGTGTGAGTGTGTGACATATAGAGAGATGGATAAACCTATCAAAATGTTGCAGTGTACTTCCATATGCTACACCAGGCCGCTTTTACGAAAGGTCACAGAAACAGATTTGGTCTCAATGACTCGTCCCCACGGACATGACAATAATACTCCAAAGCCCACCACTGAGCATCACATTAAATCTCTACACCCCTGGAACTGGAATAAAAGAATAAGCCGCAGCTGCGTTGCTAATGGTTTATTTACAATGACAATGAATAGGATAAATAAGTATGAATAGGATAAATAAGTATGATCTCTAGCCAATGCCTAGAGCAGAATCTGTCCTAGCTAAACGAACGCAAATATATACAGTATGAATAATATATGAGGCTTTTCGCATTCCCAGTGTGTAAATGTTGCTCTCGTTTGAAAGAAAAAAGGGATATATTTTATATATTATACAGTATTAGTTATACTGTATAATACTGTATATATAGAATACTGATTCTGAGGAAAGAAATTTGTTTTATTTGAGAGTTACTGTATTAAAGACAAGTTATTGTAAACTGTATGGCACTTTTATCTGGACTACCTGATTAGTTATACATACAATGAATACATATACTACCCCGGACCAAAGGAATTGAAGTGCTAATCTCAAAATATATGTTTTTGTGTTGTTTATGAATGGGGTCGAGGGCAGAGCAAATGGTGCATTTTGGATGTAACAGGTGGACAAATATAGTTGTGTTTTATTGAATAGTATTGTGCCGTATTCTATCAGTCAGGATGCCCTCGATGGTGCAGATGTGGAACCTTTTGAGGATCTGAGGACCCATGCCAACTCTTTTCAGTCTCCTGAGGGAGAGGAGGTTTTGTCGTGCTGCTTCACAACTGTCTTGGTGTGCTTGGACCAAGTTAGTTTGTTGTTGATGTGGACGCCAAGGAACTTGAAGCTCTCAACCTGCTCCACTGCAGCCCCGTCGATGAGAATGGGGGCGTGCTCGGTCCTCTTTTTCCTGTAGTCCACAATCATCTTGTTAGAGGAATTTGATTCCTATGTGTTCGTTAACCAATTCAATTATAACAAAGCAAACACTCTGTCCGTTTCTAAGAATTCGTAAGGTCCTCATTTGCATAAAATAGACAAAGACCAGTCTCCAAATTAATCAATAGCTTTATTCTCGAGAGAGCTCTCACGTGCATATACAAAACAGTTATTTTTATCCCTTCTCTTAAACTAACGCACATACATTACACACTATATTTGGATTATTTCCTGAAGTCTCACCACAGTTTATTACCACTCAGCTGACAGTTCCAGTCCCCCCCAGATACGGAAAACCTGGAGGGGCTCTCCCTGTCTTATTTTATCTCCACAGAGTTATAGCTGGGTAGGTTCAATCATAGGTTAATGATTCACTTACTTTTCTTTAGGCACACACATACCTTCCTCTCTTCCCATGTACATGCTACATAACCTCTTTCTTATGAACTAACATTATTTATCAATACAGAAAAACAGGGTAGAATTCAATTAGTTATAGTTAAATGTATACATCGTTTAGTCATTATTCATAAAATTCATAACACATCTCCTTTGTCTTGATCACGTTGAGGGAGAGGTTGTTGTCCTGGCACCACACGGCCAGGTTTCTGACCTCCTCCCTATAGGCTGTCTCGTTGTTGTCGGTGATCAGGCCTACCACTGTTGTGTCATTGGCACATTTAATGATGGTGTTGGAGTCGTGCCTGGCCGTGCAGTCATGAGTGAACAGGGAGTACAGGAGGGAGCTAAGCATGCACCCCTGAGGGGCCCCTGTGTTGAGGATCAGCGTGGCGGATGTGTTGTTAACTACCCTTACCACCTGGGGGCGGCCCGTCAGGAAGTCCAGGATCCAGTTGCAGAGGGAGGTGTTTAGTCCCAGGGTCCTTAACTTATTGAGGAACTTTGAGGGCACTATGGTGTTTAACGCTGAGCTGTAGTCAATGAATAGCATTCTCACACAAGTGTTCCTTTTGTCCAGGTGGGAAAGGGCTGTGTGGAGTGCAATAGAGACTGCATCATCTGTGGATCTGTTAGGGTGTTATCCAAATTGGAGTGGGTCTAGGGTTTCTGGGATGATGGTGTTGAGGTGAGCCATGACCAGCCTTTCAAAGCACTTCATGGCTACCAATGTGAGTGCTACAGGTCAGTAGTCATTTAGGCAGGTTACCTTGGTGTTCTTGGACACAGGCACTATAGTGGTCTGCTTAAAACATGTTGGTATTACAGACTCGGACAGGGAGAGGTTGAAAATGTCAGTGAAAACACTTGCTAGTTGGTCAGCGCATGCTCGCAGTACACGTCCTGGTAATCCGTCTGGCCCTGCGGCCTTGTGAATGTTGACCTGTCTAAAGGTCTTACTCACATCGGCGGCGGAGAGGGTGATCACACAATCTTCCGGAACAGCTGGTGCTCTCATGTTTCAGTGTTATTTGCCTCAAAGCCAGCATAGAAGTAGTTTAGCTCATCTGGTAGGCTTGTGTCACTGGGCAGCTCTCGGCTGTGCTTCCCTTTGTAGTCTATAATGGTTTGCAGGCCCTGCCGCATCCGACTAGCGTCATAGCCGGTGTAGTACGGCTCGATTTTAGTCCTGTATTGACGCTTTGCCTGTATGATGGTTCGTCGGAGGGCATAGCAGGATTGCTTATAAGCTTCCGGGTTAGAATCCCGCTCCTTGAAAGCAGCAGCTCTAGCCTTTAGCTCAGTGCGGATGCTGCCTGTAATCCATGGTTTCTGTTCGGGTATGTTCGTACAGTCACTGTAGGGACGACGTCATCGTTGCACTTATTGATGAAGCCAATGACAGATGTGGTGTACTCCTCAATACCATTGGAGGAATCCCGGAAAATATTCCAGTCCTGTAGCTTAGCATCTGCTTCATCTGACCACCTTTTTATTGATCTAGTCACTGGTGCTTCCTGCTTTAATTTTTGCTTGTAAGCAGGAATCAGGAGGGTGGAATTATGGTCACATTTCCAAAATGGAGGGCGAGGGAGAGCTTTGTATGCATCTCTGTGTGTGGAGTACAGGTGTTACAGAGTTCTTTTCCCTCTGGTTGCACATTTAACACGCTGAAAGAAATGAGGTAAAACTGATTTAAGTTTCTCTGCATTAAAGTCCCCGGCTATTAGGAGCACCGCCTCTGGGTGAGCGTTTTCTTGTTTGCTTATGGTGGAATACAGCTCATTCAATGCTATCTTGGTGCCAGGCTCTGACTGTGGTGGTATGTAAACAGCTACAAAGAATATAGATGAAAACTCTCTCGGTAGGTAATGTGGTCTGCAGCTTATTATGAGAAACTCTACCTCAGGCGAGCAATAGCTCGAGACTTCCTTAGATATCGTGCACCAGCCGTTGTTTACAAAAACACAGACCGCCGCCTCTTGTCTTACCAGAGGCTGCTGTTCTATCCTGCCGGTACATCGTATAACCAGCCAGCTGTATGTTGATATCGTAGTCGTTCAGCCAGGACTCCGTGAAGCATACGATGTTACAGTTTTTAATGTCCCATTGGTAGTTTAATCTTCCCAATAACGCTTCCATTTTATAGTCCAAAGATTGCATGTTTGCGAGCAGAATTGAGGGAAATGGGGGTTTATTTGATCACCTCCGACTTCTCAGCAGGCAGCCCGCTCTCCGGCCTCTCTTTCTCCGCCTCCTCTTCACGCAGATCACGGGGCTCGGGGCCATTTCCCGAGGGAGCCATATATCCTTCGCCTCGTGCTCGTCAGAGTCGTGAAAGAAGAAAAAGGATTCTGCTAGTCCGTGGTGAGTAATCGCAGTCCTGATGTCTAGAAGTTATTTTCGGTCATAAGAGACGGTAGCGGCAACATTATGTACAAAAAGAGTAATAAAATAAGTTACAAACAACGCAGATAAACAAACACAATCGGTTGGGGGTACGTAAAACGTCTGCCTTCTGCTCCTGCGCCTCTTACAAGGTGGTACTGTATGTGTTAGTATGTACTGCATGTGTTAGTATATGTCCAGCCAAGGATCTACAGTGCCTTGCAAAAGTATTCACCCTCCTTGGAGTATTTTATATTTTGTTTAATTATAACCTGTAATTTAAATGGATTTTTATTTGGATTTCATTTAATGGACATCCACAAAATAGTCCAAATTGGTGAAGTGAAAAAAAATAAAAAACTTGTTTTCAAACATTAAATATATATATATTTTTAAATGTAAAAGTGGTGCGTGCATATGTATTCGCCCCCTTTGCTATGAAGACCCTAAATAAGATCTGGTGCAACCAATTACCTTTAGAAGTCACATTAGTTAAATAAAGTCCACCTGTGTGCAATCTAAGTCTCACATGATCTGTCACATGATCTCAGTATATATACACCAGTTCTGAAAGGCCCCACCACCAAGCAAGCGGCACTATGAAGACCAAGGAGCTCTCCAAACAGGTCAGGGACAAAGTTGTGGAGAAGTACAGATCAGGTTTGGGTTACAAAAAAATATCCGAAACTTTGAACATCCCACTGAGCACCATTAAATCCATTATTAAAAATTGGAAAGAATATGGCACCACAACAAACCTGGCAAGAGAGGGCCGCCCACCAAAACTCACAGACCAGGCAAGTAGGGCATTAATCAGAGAGGCAACAAAGAGACCAAAGATAACCCTGAAGGAGCTGCAAAGCGGAGATCGGATTATCTTTCCATAGGACCACTTTAAGCTGTACACTCCACAGAGGTGGGCTTTACTGAAGAGTGGCCAGAAAAAAAGCCATTGCTTAAAACCTTTCAGTGATACCCATCCCGGATCCGGGAGCATCCTCATCAAAAAAGCTGACTAGCATAGCCTAGCCTAACGGGACAGGGATATCATATAATATAATTTTCATGAAATCACAAGTCCAATACAGCAAATGAAAGATAAACATCTTGTGAATCCAGCCATCATTTCCGATTTTTTAAATGTTTTACAGCTTAAACACAATATGTATTTATATTAGCTAACCACAGTAGCCAAACACACAACGGCATATTTTCACCATGTTTCCACCGCATAGGTAGCTTTCACAAAACCCACAAATAGAGATACAATTAATCACTAACCTTGAACAACTTCATCAGATGACAGTCTTATAACATCATGTTATACAATACATTTATGTTTTGTTCGAAAATGTGCATATTTAGAGCTGCAAATCGTGGTTATACATTGTGAATACGTAGCAACAATTCACCAAAATCTCCGGAGATATTTTGGACAGTCACCTAATCTAATCAAAGAACTCATCATAAACTTTACTAAAAAATACAAGTTGTACAGCAAATGAAAGATACACTGGTTCTTAATGCAACCGCTGTGTTAGATTTTTAAAAATAACTTTACTACAACATACAAAATGCATTATTGTGAGACAGCGCTCACCTATTCTCCGCCGAGTTGGAGTCAACATATTACACAGAAATATGAAATAACATCATAAATTGTGTCTTACTTTTTGCTGAGCTTCCATCAGAATGTTGTGCAAGGAGTCCTATTTCCAGAATAAATCGTTGTTTGGTTTTAGAATGTCCATTTCTTCTGTCGAATTAGCAACTTTGGCTAGCCATGTGGCGCGAACATGCCCATCATCTCTTGGCGCTTGGAACGAAATATTCCAAAAGTCCCAATAAATGTTGAATAAACTGATCAAACTCGGTTGAAAAATCCTACTTTATGATGTTTTTCTCATATGTATCAAATAAAATCAGAGCCGGAGCAATTCGCCGTGTATACCGAACGCTTTTCAAAAGACAATGTCGAGGTCCCCCGCGCGCCGTCCAAAACAAACAAAATACCGGACCTATCACTCCAAAAGCTCTTATTGGCCTCACATCAAGCTAGACACCCCATTCAACCTTCTACTGCCTGTTGACATCTAGTGGAAGGCGTATGAAGTGCATACATGTTAGTATATGCTGTATGTGTTGGTATGTGCTGTATTTGCTGTATGTGTTGATATGTGTTGATATGTGCTGTATGTGTTGATATGTGTTGATATGTGCTGTATGTGTTGATATGTGCTGTATGTGTTGGTATGTGTTGATATGTGCTGTATGTGTTGGTATGTGTTGATATGTGCTGTATGTGTTGGTATGTGTTGGTATGTGTTGATATGTGCTGTATGTGTTGATATGTGTTGATATATGTTGATATGTGTTGATATGTGCTGTATGTGTTGATATGTGTTGATATGTGCTGGTATGTGTTGATATGTGCTGGTATGTGTTGATATGTGTTGGTATGTGTTGATATGTGTTGATATGTGTTGGTATGTGCTGTATGTGTTGGTATGTGTTGGTATGTGTTGGTGTGTGCTGTATGTGTTGGTATGTGTTGATATGTGCTGTATGTGTTGGTATGTGTTGATATGTGCTGTATGTGTTAGTATATGCTGTATGTGTTAGTATATGCTGTATGTGTTGGTATGTGTTGATATGTGTTGATATGTGCTGTATGTGTTGGTATGTGTTAGTATGTGCTGTATGTGTTGGTACGTGTTAGTATATGCTGTATGTGTTAGTATATGCTGTATGTGTTGGTATGTGCTGTATGTGTTGATATGTGCTGTATGTGCTGTATGTGTTGATATGTGCTGTATGTGCTGTATGTGTTGATATGTGCTGTATGTGTTGGTATGTGCTGTATGTGTTGGTATGTGCTGTATGTGTTGGTATGTGTTGATATGTGCTGTATGTGTTGATATGTGCTGTATGTGTTGGTATGTGTTGATATGTGCTGTATGTGTTGATATGTGTTGGTATGTGCTATATGTGTTGATATGTGTTGGTATGTGTTGATATGTGCTGTATGTGTTGATATGTGTTGATATGTTCTGTATGTGTTGATATGTGTTGATATGTGTTGGTATGTGTTGATATGTGCTGTATGTGTTGATATGTGTTGGTATGTGTTGGTACGTGTTAGTATATGCTGTATGTGTTAGTATATGCTGTATGTGTTGGTATGTGTTGGTATGTGTTGATATGTGTTGGTATGTGTTGGTATGTGCTATATGTGTTGGTATGTGTTGGTATGTGTTGGTATGTGCTGTATGTGCTGTATGTGTTGGAATGTGTTGGAATGTGTTGGTATGTGTTGGTATGTGTTGATATGTGTTGGTATGTGCTGTATGTGCTGTATGTGTTGGTATGTGCTGTATGTGTTGATATGTGATGTATGTGTTGGTATGTGTTGGAATGTGTTGGAATGTGTTGGTATGTGTTGATATGTGTTGGTATGTGCTGTATGTGCTGTATGTGTTGGTATGTGCTGTATGTGTTGGTATGTGTTGATATGAGCTGTATGTGTTGGTATGTGTTGGTATGTGTTGGTATGTGCTGTATGTGTTGGTATGTGTTGGTATGTGTTGGTATGTGTTGATATGTGCTGTATGTGTTGATATGTGCTGTATGTGTTGGTATGTGTTGATATGTGTTGGTATGTGTTGGTATGTGTTAGTATGTGTTGATATGTGCTGTATGTGTTGGTATGTGTTAGTATATGCTGTATGTGTTAGTATGTGTTGATATGTGTTGGTATGTGTTGGTATGTGCTGTATGTGTTGGTATGTGTTAGTATATGCTGTATGTGTTGGTATGTGTTGGAATGTGTAGGTATGTGTTAGTATATGCTGTATGTGTTGGTATGTGTTGGAATGTGTTGGTATGTGTTAGTATATGCTGTATGTGTTGGTATGTGTTAGTTTATGCTGTATGTGTTAGTATGTGTTGATATGTGTTGGTATGTGCTGTATGTGCTGTATGTGTTGATATGTGCTGTATGTGTTGGTATGTGCTGTATGTGTTGGTATGTGTTGATATGTGCTGTATGTGTTGATATGTGCTGTATGTGTTGGTATGTGTTGGTATGTGTTGATATGTGCTGTATGTGTTGGTATGTGTTGATATGTGCTGTATGTGTTGGTATGTGTTGGTATGTGTTGATATGTGTTGGAATGTGTTGGTATGTGCTGATATGTGTTGGTATGTGCTGTATGTGCTGTATGTGTTGGTATGTGCTGTATGTGTTGGAATGTGTTGGAATGTGTTGGTATGTGCTATATGTGTTGGTATGTGTTGGTATGTGTTGGTATGTGCTGTATGTGCTGTATGTGTTGGTATGTGCTGTATGTGTTGGAATGTGTTGGTATGTGTTGGTATGTGCTATATGTGTTGGTATGTGTTGGTATGTGTTGGTATGTGCTGTATGTGCTGTATGTGTTGGTATGTGTTGGTATGTGTTGGTATGTGTTGGAATGTGTTGGTATGTGTTGGTATGTGTTGGTATGTGTTGGTATGTGCTGTATGTGCTGTAATGTGTTGGAATGTGTTGGTATGTGCTGTATGTGCTGTATGTGCTGTATGTGCTGTATGTGTTGGTATGTGTTGGAATGTGTTGGAATGTGTTGGAATGTGTTGGAATGTGTTGGAATGTGTTGATATGTGCTGTATGTGTTGGTATGTGTTGGTATGTGTTGGTATGTGCTGTATGTGCTGTATGTGCTGTATGTGTTGGTATGTGTTGGTATGTGTTGATATGTGTTGATATGTGTTGGAATGTGTTGGTATGTGTTGGTATGTGCTGTATGTGCTGGTATGTGCTGTATGTGTTGATATGTGCTGTATGTGTTGATATGTGTTGGAATGTGTTGGTATGTGTTGATATGTGTTGGTATGTGCTGTATGTGCTGTATGTGTTGGTATGTGCTGTATGTGTTGGTATGTGTTGATATGTGCTGTATGTGTTGGTATGTGCTGGTATGTGTTGATATGTGCTGTATGTGTTGATATGTGCTGTATGTGTTGGTATGTGTTGATATGTGCTGTATGTCTTGATATGTGCTGTATGTGTTGGTATGTGTTGATATGTGCTGTATGTGTTGGTATGTGTTGGTATGTGTTGATATGTGTTGGAATGTGTTGGTATGTGTTGGTATGTGCTGATATGTGTTGGTATGTGCTGTATGTGCTGTATGTGTTGGTATGTGCTGTATGTGTTGGAATGTGTTGGTATGTGCTATATGTGTTGGTATGTGTTGGTATGTGTTGGTATGTGCTGTATGTGCTGTATGTGTTGGTATGTGCTGTATGTGTTGGAATGTGTTGGTATGTGTTGGTATGTGCTATATGTGTTGGTATGTGTTGGTATGTGTTGGTATGTGCTGTATGTGCTGTATGTGTTGGTATGTGTTGGTATGTGTTGGAATGTGTTGGTATGTGCTGTATGTGTTGGTATGTGTTGGTATGTGCTGTATGTGCTGTATGTGCTGTAATGTGTTGGAATGTGTTGGTATGTGTTGGTATGTGCTGTATGTGCTGTATGTGCTGTATGTGCTGTATGTGTTGGTATGTGTTGATATGTGTTGATATGTGTTGGTATGTGTTGGAATGTGTTGGAATGTGTTGGAATGTGTTGGAATGTGTTGGAATGTGCTGTATGTGTTGGTATGTGCTGTATGTGTTGGTATGTGTTGGTATGTGCTGTATGTGCTGTATGTGCTGTATGTGTTGGTATGTGTTGATATGTGTTGGAATGTGTTGGTATGTGTTGGTATGTGTTGGTATGTGCTGTATGTGCTGTATGTGTTGGTATGTGCTGTATGTGTTGATATGTGCTGTATGTGTTGATATGTGTTGGAATGTGTTGGAATGTGTTGGTATGTGTTGATATGTGTTGGTATGTGCTGTATGTGCTGTATGTGTTGGTATGTGCTGTATGTGTTGGTATGTGTTGATATGTGCTGTATGTGTTGGTATGTGTTGGAATGTGTTGGTATGTGCTGTATGTGCTGTATGTGTTGGTATGTGCTGTATGTGTTGGTATGTGTTGATATGTGCTGTATGTGTTGATATGTGTTGGTATGTGTTAGTATGTGTTGATATGTGCTGTATGTGTTGGTATGTGTTAGTATATGCTGTATGTGTTAGTATGTGTTGATATGTGTTGGTATGTGCTGTATGTGTTGGTATGTGTTAGTATATGCTGTATGTGTTAGTATGTGTTGATATGTGTTGGTATGTGTTGGTATGTGTTGGAATGTGTTGGTATGTGTTAGTATATGCTGTATGTGTTGGTATGTGTTAGTATGTGTTGATATGTGCTGTATGTGTTGGTATGTGTTAGTATATGCTGTATGTGTTAGTATGTGTTGATATGTGTTGGTATGTGTTGGTATGTGTTGGTATGTGTTGGCATGTGTTGGCATGTGTTGGCATGTGTTGGCATGTGTTGGCATGTGTTAGTATATGCTGTATGTGTTGGTATGTGTTGGAATGTGTTGGTATGTGTTAGTATATGCTGTATGTGTTGATATGTGTTGGTATGTGTTAGTATGTGTTGATATGTGCTGTATGTGTTAGTATATGCTGGTATGTGTTAGTATATGCTGTATGTGTTAGTATGTGTTGATATGTGTTGGTATGTGTTGGTATGTGCTGTATGTGTTGGTATGTGTTGGTATGTGTTAGTATATGCTGTATGTGTTAGTATGTGCTGTATGTGTTGGTATGTGCTGTATGTGTTGGTATGTGCTGTATGTGTTGATATGTGCTGTATGTGCTGTATGTGTTGTATGTGCTGTATGTGTTGGTATGTGTTGGTATGTGCTGTATGTGTTGATATGTGTTGGTATGTGCTGTATGTGTTGACATGTGCTGTATGTGTTGGTATGTGTTGATATGTGCTGTATGTGTTGGTATGTGCTGTATGTGTTGATATGTGCTGTATGTGCTGTATGTGCTGTATGTGTTGGTATGTGTTGGTATGTGTTGGTATGTGCTGTATGTGTTGATATGTGTTGGTATGTGCTGTATGTGTTGACATGTGCTGTATGTGTTGATATGTGCTGTATGTGTTGATATGTGCTGTATGTGTTGGTATGTGTTGATATGTGCTGTATGTGTTGGTATGTGTTGATATGTGCTGTATGTGTTGATATGTGCTGTATGTGTTGATATGTGCTGTATGTGTTGATATGTGCTGTATGTGTTGATATGTGCTGTATGTGTTGGTATGTGTTGGTATGTTCTGTATGTGTTGTATGTGTTGGTATGTGTTGATATGTGCTGTATGTGTTGATATGTGCTGTATGTGTTGATATGTGCTGTATGTGCTGTTATGTGTTGGTATGTGTTGGTATGTGTTGGTATGTGCTGTATGTGTTGATATGTGCTGTATGTGTTGATATGTGCTGTATGTGTTGATATGTGCTGTATGTGTTGATATGTGCTGTATGTGTTGGTATGTGCTGTATGTGTTGGTATGTGTTGGTATGTGCTGTATGTGTTGGTATGTGCTGTATGTGTTGGTATGTGCTGTATGTGTTGGTATGTGCTGTATGTGTTGGTATGTGCTGTATGTGTTGGTATGTGCTGTATGTGTTGGTATGTGCTGTATGTGCTGTAATGTGCTGTATGTGTTGATATGTGCTGTATGTGCTGTATGTGTTGGTATGTGCTGTATGTGTTGATATGTGCTGTATGTGTTGATATGTGCTGTATGTGTTGATATGTGCTGTATCTGTTGATATGTGCTGTATGTGTTGATATGTGCTGTATGTGTTGATATGTGCTGTATGTGTTGGTATGTGCTGTATGTGTTGGTATGTGTTGATATGTGCTGTATGTGTTGGTATGTGTTGATATGTGCTGTATGTGTTGATATGTGCTGTATGTGTTGTATGTGCTGTATGTGCTGTATGTGTTGATATGTGCTGTATGTGTTGATATGTGCTGTATGTGTTGATATGTGCTGTATGTGTTGGTATGTGCTGTATGTGTTGGTATGTGTTGGTATGTGCTGTATGTGTTGGTATGTGTTGGTATGTGTTGGTATGTGCTGTATGTGTTGATATGTGCTGTATGTGTTGATATGTGCTGTATGTGTTGATATGTGCTGTATGTGTTGATATGTGCTGTATGTGTTGATATGTGCTGTATGTGTTGATATGTGTTGGTATGTGTTGGTATGTGTTGGTATGTGTTGGTATGTGTTGGTATGTGTTGGTATGTGCTGTATGTGCTGTATGTGTTGATATGTGCTGTATGTGCTGTATGTGTTGGTATGTGCTGGTATGTGCTGTATGTGCTGTATGTGCTGTATGTGCTGTATGTGCTGTATGTGTTGATATGTGCTGTATGTGTTGATATGTGCTGTATGTGTTGATATGTGTTGATATGTGCTGTATGTGTTGATATGTGCTGTATGTGTTGATATGTGCTGTATGTGTTGATATGTGCTTGTTACGCACGCCTCTGAGAAGAGGGAACGCAACACCCTGCTACAACTCAACTCTCTGTGAAGTGCAAGAGGTATGGACTGCAGGTGCGAGAAAGGACAACAAAGGCAGAATTTACCGTTTACTAGGATTTATTTTCTTACACGGTAATATGGGGAAAAGGGGCTGGACGGAACCAAAGCAAAGAAAGTAAATATCAAAGTTCCCCCTCTCCTATCTAACCTGCCTACCCACTTAACTTACCTAACTTAGCACCACCTGGTGCCCTAACCAAAATACAGGGGGTGGTCCGCCCAGGTCTTACCTAGTGTGCCTAGACAGTAAATATACTACGGGTATATGTATGCCCGCGGGCCTCTTGCCTAAGCACTCCCAAAGTGCCTTCCCCTTCCCCCCTGGGAACAAATGAAACAGAATAATTATTAACAATTTCACAAACACTCACAAACACAGGACATAGCAAAGCTGCTACCAACAACAACTAATATAGTACATACCAACACTTTCTGATACACAACCAACACTATACAAAATATTAAATTCTATCTCTGATCTCTTCTCCTTCTCTCTCTAATGATCTCTCCAAAACATTCAATCTCCCTCTAATCTTTCTCCAAAATATTCAATTCTATCTCTGATCTCCAAATCTCTACCCTCTTCTTCCTGAGCAGAACACTGGCTTTTATCTTCAGGTGGCAATGGTGATTAGAGTCAGCTGCTTCTTGACGAGGGGGCGGGGTCAGCTCCAATCATCAATTAGCCTGGGGTCGACCAATCATCTGGTTGGGGAGTACTTCAGGAAGCCATCTCCTGAAACACACACTCAAATACAAACTAAAACACAGAAACGTAACACGCCCACCACAAAAATTGCAAACATACAGTTTGTAATAACAAAACCCAACGCTTCCCCAGTTAGTAAACCCGTGATAGAGCGTCAGCAACCACATTCGCCGAGCCCTTCACATAGGCTATCTGTACATTGTATCCTTGTACAATCAGAGCCCACCGCATAAGGCGACGGTTCTGATTGTACATTTGCTTTAAGAACACTAATGGATTATGGTCCGTGAAGACCATTACAGGCAAGGCACTGGATCCCACATATACTTCAAAGAACTGTAAGGCTAGCAATAAAGCTAGCGTCTCTTGTTCAATTGTGGAGTACCTTGACTGACACGAGTTGAACTTACGGGAGAAGAAACTGACGGGCCGATCCACTCCGTCTTCATCTTCCTGTAAGAGAACCGCACCCACCCCCACTATACTAGCGTCAACCTCCAACTTAAAAGGTTTGTCAAAGTTGGGGGCGGCAAGCACTGGGGCACTACAAAGTAGCGCTTTAGCGGACTCAAAAGCATGGTTACAATCCTTGGACCACCTAAATGGTACCTTGGGACTAAGCAGAGATGAAAGGGGAGCTACTACCGTCGAGAAATTCTTACAGAATGTACGATAGTACCCTACCATCCCTAGGAATCTGCGCAACTGGCGTCGAGTCGTGGGAGCAGGAAAAGCAACAATTGCCTCCACCTTGCCAGATACTGGGCGCACTTGACCTTGTCCCACTTGTTTCCCTAAGTAAGTCACCGTAGCCTTCCCAAACTCACACTTGGCCAAATTGAGGGTTAAAGAAGCATTCTCCAACCGCTGAAACACACTTTTCAAAGTGGAGAGATGATCAGACCAAGTAGACGAATGTATCACCACATCATCAAGGTATGCAGTACAATTTGGCACATCTGCAAACACAATGTTAACTAGCCGCTGAAAAGTAGCAGGTGCATTACACATGCCAAAGGGCATCACAGTGTATTGTACAAAGTTATCAGGTGTAACAAAAGCCGATATGTCAGAAGCTCTAGAGGTCAGAGGCACCTGCCAATAACCTTTTAACAAATCTAACTTACTAACGTAAGCAGCAGAGACAATTCTATCAATGCAGTCATCTAATCGAGGTAGAGGAAAAGAATCAGACTTTGTAACTGCATTTACTCGACGATAGTCCGTGCATAAGCGGGACGTACCGTCAGGCTTAGGAACAAGAATACATGGGGAACTCCAGGAGCTGTTACTGGGTTTTGCCATGTCATTCTGTAATAAATAAGCTACCTCACTTTTCATTACCTCCCTTTTCTTTGCATTAACCCGGTACGGATGCTGACGTATAGGAACAGCGTTCCCTACATCCACGTCATGTTCCAAGATGGACGTGCGACTTGGAACGTCCTGAAACACACTGAGAAAACTGTTTATCAATAGGATAAGGTCCTTAGTTTGATCATTATCCAAATGTTCCATTTGAGAGGGTAACTTCTTCAGCATCTCTGAATTACATAGGCGTTCACACTGCTGTAACGTATGGCGTAACTCCAACCCATCCTCCTCATCATCCTCTAGGTCCCAGCCAGGCTTCAGCACTACCGCAGCCACACTGGAGACGGCGGGCTGGACCGGCTTACTTGAGGAGCTGTCTGGAGTGTCACGTACATAATATGCTTTTAGCATGTTAACATGACACACACGGGAAGAACGCCTTCGATCTGGAGTCTTTATCACGTAATTGGTGTCACTGAGTTTCTTTTCCACCAGATATGGTCCAGAAAAACGTGCTGACAGAGATGAGCCAGGAATTGGCAACAAAACTAAAACTTGATCCCCTGGTGCAAAAGAACAGCCAACAGCCTTCTTGTCATAATGCACCTTCATGCGTTTTTGCGAAGAGGAAAGAGACTTTTGGGCTAACGCACATGCGGCGTGCAGTCTCTCCCGCATCTTACTGACATAATCCAAAACATTTTTAGGGGCGCTGCTGGGTGTAGGAGATAAGATATGCTCCTTCAAAACTTTCAGCGGACCCCGTGGGGTGTGTCCAAACACAAGGTCAGCAGGGCTGAACCCTAAGGACTCTTGTATGGTTTCCCTTATAGCAAATAGGACAAAGGGCACCCCCTCATCCCAATCGGTATATGCTGTATGTGTTGATATGTGCTGTATGTGCTGTATGTGTTGATATGTGCTGTATGTGTTGATATGTGCTGTATGTGTTGATATGTGCTGTATGTGTTGGTATGTGCTGTATGTGTTGATATGTGTTGGTATGTGCTGGTATGTGCTGTATGTGTTGGTATGTGTTGGTATGTGTTGGTATGTGTTGGTATGTGTTGGTATGTGCTGTATGTGTTGGTATGTGCTGTATGTGCTGTATGTGCTGTATGTGTTGGTATGTGCTGTATGTGTTGGTATGTGCTGTATGTGTTGGTATGTGCTGTATGTGCTGTATGTGTTGGTATGTGCTGTATGTGCTGTATGTGCTGGTATGTGCTGTATGTGTTGGTATGTGTTGGTATGTGCTGTATGTGCTGTATGTGTTGGTATGTGTTGATATGTGCTGTATGTGCTGTATGTGTTGGTATGTGTTGGTATGTGTTGATATGTGCTGTATGTGTTGGTATGTGTTGGTATGTGTTGATATGTGCTGTATGTGTTGGTATGTGCTGTATGTGTTGGTATGTGTTGGTATGTGCTGTATGTGTTGGTATGTGTTGGTATGTGCTGTATGTGTGATCCTTTGAACCGATGACCTTGGCATAACCCAGGAGGACCACCCTCTTCATCACGTTGACTGAGGCTCACCCATTATTGAGTTCAATGTATGAAGTTCTGACAAGCCCACTAGTGACATCTACTGTCACAAGAATGTGGGATCAAGTCCCGCAGGGATCACATGCAAATACTAAAATGTGCTTTATGCACTCACTATACTGTAAGTCACAGTATTAAAATGTCTGCACAGCAAATTATCCATTGTTGAAATCAACACAAGAGTGTTAAATTGAACTCTGGCCCAGTGTCTATACAGGTCCACACTTTTCAGTGTTAAATACACACACTGCTTAGTGTAAATCCTTAGTTGCATATTTCCCAGAGTGCCTTTCATTTCTGGTGAATTGTAGAGTTACCACCCATGACTGTATTTGTTAGTGACAGAGACTTGGCTGTAGCGGTCTCTTTCTGCGTGTCCTGTGGCCCCCAGCAAGTAAGCCCCCAGCAAGTAAGATCCTAAGTAGAATATACTAACATTAAAATTGAGTTTTGCTATTGTTATATTGTTACACTACTTTTTGATACTGTTTTTATGAATACATGTTATGTTCAACGTAATGCACTGATTTTGTAATTGTATTTGAATGTGAAATGAAAATAAAAATTATTTTTCAAAAAAAAATAAAAAAAAATACTAACATTAAAATTACATTAAATCCAACTAATTAATTAGGCATTATTCTGAGGGCATAGTTTTACCTTAATTTAGTGGCCTGAAACTCAAGGGTTGGCAAGTCACATTATGACGGCTTGCAAAGTGATGTGTAATTCCTATTGGAATCAAGTCAGAGTGGGGATGTCCAACATTTTATATTTCGATTCACCCGGAACCTGTATTCAGAATGACTGCAGGATTGGGAAGACAAAGATATATGAGACAACATAAACCATCTAAACTTGAACAACCATTTCAGTAACGGGTGCCATAAAAATAAATCCAAGTAACAAATTGGATTAGTTTAGACAAATTTATGTTATTTACAGCACCTTCAGAAAGTAGTCACACCCCTTGACTTATTACACATGTTGTTGTGTTATAGCCTGAACGTAGAATGGGTTAAAATGGAGACACATACACATGTTGTTGTGTTATAGCCTGAACGTAGAATGGGTTAAAATGGAGACACATACACATGTTGTTGTGTTATAGCCTGAATGTAGAATGGGTTAAAATGGAGACACATACACATGTTGTTGTGTTATAGCCTGAATGTAGAATGGGTTAAAATGGAGACACATACACATGTTGTTGTGTTATAGCCTGAACGTAGAATGGGTTAAAATGGAGACACATACACATGTTGTTGTGTTCCAGCCTGAATGTAGAATGGGTTAAAATGGAGACACATACACATGTTGTTGTGTTCCAGCCTGAACGTAGAATGGGTTAAAATGGAGACACATACACATGTTGTTGTGTTCCAGCCTGAATGTAGAATGGGTTAAAATGGAGACACATACACATGTTGTTGTGTTCCAGCCTGAACGTAGAATGGGTTAAAATGGAGACACATACACACGTTGTTGTGTTCCAGCCTGAACGTAGAATGGGTTAAAATGGAGACACATACACATGTTGTTGTGTTCCAGCCTGAATGTAGAATGGGTTAAAATGGAGACACATACACATGTTGTTGTGTTCCAGCCTGAATGTAGAATGGGTTAAAATGGAGACACATGTTGTTGTGTTCCAGCCTGAATGTAGAATGGGTTAAAATGGAGACACATACACATGTTGTTGTGTTCCAGCCTGAACGTAGAATGGGTTAAAATGGAGACACATACACATGTTGTTGTGTTCCAGCCTGAACGTAGAATGGGTTAAAATGGAGACACATACACATGTTGTTGTGTTCCAGCCTGAACGTAGAATGGGTTAAAATGGAGACACATACACATGTTGTTGTGTTCCAGCCTGAACGTAGAATGGGTTAAAATGGAGACACATACACATGTTGTTGTGTTCCAGCCTGAATGTAGAATGGGTTAAAATGGAGACACATACACATGTTGTTGTGTTCCAGCCTGAACGTAGAATGGGTTAAAATGGAGACACATACACATGTTGTTGTGTTATAGCCTGAATGTAGAATGGGTTAAAATGGAGACACATACACATGTTGTTGTGTTCCAGCCTGAATGTAGAATGGGTTAAAATGGAGACACATACAATACCCCATAATGTCAAAGTGGAATTATGTTTTTAGATTTTTTTTAAACTAATTAATTAAAAATGAAAAGCTCAGTAAGTATTCAACTCCTTTGTTATGGCAAACCTAAATACGTTCAGGAGTAAAAATTTGCTTAACAAGTCACATAAGTTGCATGGACTCACTCTGTTTGCAATAATAGTGTTTAACATGAATGACTACCTCATCTCCGTAACCCACACAAACAATTAATTATCTGTAAGGTTCCCCAAGCAGTGCATTTCAAACAGATATTTAACCACAAAGACAAAGGACTTTTTTTTCCTACGATTTAATTTTGTATCTTTTATAAACAATACAAAATGTACACATACAAACGACAGCATCATACAAACATCCACAACATCACCACTGCCCAGACCACCTTCCCCCCCCCTGCTCACACCCTCATCTCAGGTGCCCATATCACTCTCCGCCACATGGCCTCAAACTGCAACGTTTTGTTTCTCTCCGTAGCCCACGCACTTTCAACATTTACTCAATAAAGCTTTTGACCTTTCCATTGTGTTAACGATGGAGGATTGGTTGATTTCCAGTTTAAGTATAATTTTTTTTTTTTTTAAAGATGATTGACGAGAAATGTATAGTCCAACCCATCAGGTATCTCACTGCACCCTCATATGCCATGTCTTGAAATATGCAGACAAACGGATGAAAAGTAAATTTACATTGTATAACTGTACTTCTGACGCCCAACTTTCTAACTGCGCCCATAACTTTTGGACATTATAACATTCCCAGAAAGCATGAATTATTGAGTCATTATTAGTTTTACACTTCAGACACGTTGTGTTGTAGAACTTGTGAATGTTGTCTCTTGTATAATCAATTCTATACATTCATTTATACTGGATTAAACGTACATTTTCATTAACTGTAAAATCGTTAGTTATGTTTAAACTTTCACTCCATCTTGTGCCAATATTAATTATTTTTTAAGTCTTGGTTCAAATAGTTAATATTTTTTTCCTAAGAGATTGTAAGGCTCTCTGCAGGGTTTTGTATATCTTCCCTATCATATGAACATCATTTTCTAACTCAAATAAGATTGTGTTGATGTCCAAAAGATTTCAAGTCGAAATTTTGTGATATAAAACTTTTAAGTTGCATGTATTTTAAAAATATCTACATTGGTCAATCCAAAATAGCTTTTTAAAGCTGTCATAGAAATAAATGTTTTACCAGGTAATTTACGGTTTCTATACCATTAGTTTTCCATGTGGATCAATTTATAGGCAAACTATGAAATTATTAATGTTCTTAGCTTTATCCTTTGAACAAAGACACGTAAAAAGAACACCAGGGAGGTTTTCCAACATTACTGAGTAGCACTCGACTAATTTTCAAGCATAGTGGTGGCTGCATCATGTTATGGTTGTGCTTGTAATCGTTAAGGACTGGGGAGTTTTTCAGGATAAAAAATAATAAATGGAATGGAGCTCAGCACAGGCAAAATCCAAAAGGACAACCTGGTTCAATCTGCTTTCCACCAAACACTGTGAGATGAATTCACCTTTCAGCAGGATAAATGCCTTAAAACACAAGGCCAAATCTACACTGGAGTTGCTTACCAAGAAAACAGTGAATGTTCCTGAGTGGCCGAGTTAAAGTTTAAATTGAAATCTACTTGAAAATCTATGGCAAGACCTGAAAATGGTTGTCTAGCAATGATCAACAATCAATTCGACAGAGCTTTAAGAAATACAAAAAGAATAATGTGCAAATACTGCTCAGTCCAGGTGTGGAAAGTGTTTAGAGACTTACCCGGAAAAACTCACAGCAGTAATTGCTGTCAAAGGTGTTCTACAAAGTTTTGACTCAAAGGTGAGAATACTTATATAAATTAGATATTTGCTGTATTTAAATTAGATGGGTAAGAATTTAAAAAAATATTTTATCCATTTTAAAGTCAGGCTGTAACACAACAAAATGTGACAAGATGAATGAATAAATCAATGTACATGAAAAAACATACATATTGAAACAACCAATTCTAAAAATCAACCTGCAATAGAGCATCCTGGGAAATATGACAATGATGGGCGTGGTTTTACTTTAACACTGGTTATTAACAACAACACTGGGGTTCTTTTACACCAATGAATGTTAATTTAACACTTAACCTAGAAATGTTACACTGAAAATTCAACACTAGATACATTTGCTGTGTAAGGAGTGATGTGAGTCGAGGGGGCATGAGTTGATGGTTTGAACCAGAGAAGAAAATACCTCTTTTACAGGGTTGGGGTCAATTCCAATTACATTTCAATTCAGGAAGTAAACTGAAATTCCAATTACATTTCAATTCAGGAAGTATACTGAAATTCCAATTACATTTCAATTCAGTCAATTCAGGAAGTACTGAAATCCCAATTACATTTCAATTCAGTCAATTCAGGAAGTAAACTGAAATTCCAATTACATTTCAATTCAGGAAGTATACTGAAATTCCAATTACATTTCAATTCAGTCAATTCAGGAAGTAAACTGAAATTCCAATTACATTTCAATTCAGGAAGTATACTGAAATTCCAATTACATTTCAATTCAGTCAATTCAGGAAGTAAACTGAAATTCCAATTACATTTCAATTCAGTCAATTCAGGAAGTATACTGAAATTCCAATTACATTTCAATTCAGTCAATTCAGGAAGTATACTGAAATTCCAATTACATTTCAATTCAGTCAATTCAGGAAGTATACTGAAATTCCAATTACATTTCAATTCAGTCAATTCAGGAAGTATACTGAAATTCCAATTACATTTCAATTCAGTCAATTCAGGAAGTATACTGAAATTCCAATTACATTTCAATTCAGTCAATTCAGGAAGTATACTGAAATTCCAATTACATTTCAATTCAGTCAATTCAGGAAGTATACTGAAATTCCAATTACATTTCAATTCATTCAATTCAGGAAGTATACTGAAATTCCAATTCAATTCAGGAAGCAAACTGAAAATCCAATTCAATTCAGGAAGCAAACTGAAATTCCAATGTTCGTCGATGCTTTTCCTTTACTTCCTGACCTGAATTGACTAAACTTGAATTGAAATTAACCCTGACCTCTTGCGATTTTGTGTGTTGTTAGGTATGCAGCGGCAGCCAAAGACAAGAGGACACTCCAGGCTCATCACATAACCCACGTCCTGAACACATCGGATGGGAAGTTTAACGCGAACACGGGCTACTACAGGGACACTACAATCCCCATGGACTGGAGCCATTCCACATCGCCTCCTTTGACCTCTGCTCCTTCTTCTGCTCTGCAGCCAAATTCGCCAAGACCGCCCTGAGCTCGCCCAACGGTAGGCAATCAATCAAAGGTATTTTATGAGGCCTTTTTTACATCATCGGTTGTCGCAAAGTGTTTTACAGAAGCTTTTTACCATGCAAAATGTTTTCTCTTTTACTATGCAGAAGGCTTTCTGTTTTACCATGCAGAAGGCTTTCTGTTTTACCATGCAGATGGCTTTATGTTTACCATGCAGATGGCTTTCTGTTTTACATTGCAGATGGCTTTCTGTTTTACATTGCAGATGGCTTTCTGTTTTACATTGCAGATGGCTTTCTGTTTTAAAACAGATGGCTTTCTGTTTTACCATGCAGATGGCTTTCTGTTTTATCATGCAGATGGCTTTCTGTTTTAAAACAGATGGCTTTCTGTTTTACCATGCAGATGGCTTTCTGTTTTACCATGCAGATGGCTTTCTGTTTTATCATGCAGATGGCTTTCTGTTTTATCATGCAGATGGCTTTCTGTTTTATCATGCAGATGGCTTTCTGTTTTATCATGCAGATGGCTTTCTGTTTTATCATGCAGATGGCTTTCTGTTTTACCATGCAGATGGCTTTCTGTTTTAAAACAGATGGCTTTCTGTTTTACCATGCAGATGGCTTTCTGTTTTACCATGCAGATGGCTTTCTGTTTTACCATGCAGATGGCTTTCTGTTTTACCATGCAGATGGCTTTCTGTTTTATCATGCAGATGGCTTTCTGTTTTACCATGCAGATGGCTTTCTGTTTTATCATGCAGATGGCTTTCTGTTTTATCATGCAGATGGCTTTCTGTTTTACCATGCAGATGGCTTTCTGTTTTATCATGCAGATGGCTTTCTGTTTTATCATGCAGATGGCGTTCTGTTTTACCATGCAGATGGCTTTCCGTTTTACCATGCAGAAGGCTTTCTGTTTTATCATGCAGATGGCTTTATGTTTACCATGCAGATGGCTTTCTGTTTTACCATGCAGATGGAGTTCTGTTTTACCATGCAGATGGCTTTATGTTTTACCATGCAGATGGCTTTATGTTTTACCATGCAGATGGCTTTATGTTTTAAAACAGATGGCTTTCTGTTTTACCATGCAGATGGCTTTCTGTTTTACCATGGAGAAGGCTTTCTGTTTTAAAACAGATGGCTTTCTGTTTTACCATGCAGATGGCTTTCTGTTTTATCATGCAGATGGATTTCTGTTTTACCATGCAGAAGGCTTTCTGTTTTACCATGCAGATGGCTTTATGTTTTACCATGCAGATGGCTTTCTGTTTTACCATGCAGATGGCTTTATGTTTTAAAACAGATGGCTTTATGTTTTAAAACAGATGGCTTTCTGTTTTACCATGCAGATGGCTTTCTGTTTTATCATGCAGATGGCTTTATGTTTACCATGCAGATGGCTTTCTGTTTTACCATGCAGATGGCGTTCTGTTTTACCATGCAGATGGCTTTCCGTTTTACCATGCAGAAGGCTTTCTGTTTTATCATGTAGATGGCTTTATGTTTACCATGCAGATGGCTTTCTGTTTTACCATGCAGATGGAGTTCTGTTTTACCATGCAGATGGCTTTCTGTTTTACCATGCAGATGGCTTTCCGTTTTACCATGCAGAAGGCTTTCTCTTTTAGTCTATACACTCTGTATAATTACCTCTAAATGTACCATTAAAATGACATTGTTTGTGAATGAATTGTATATTCAAACATCATTCGTCTGTCAGTTCCAACAACATGCAGCAATCCTCCCTTCCATTCCGTTAGCAGTTAAAATGCAAATCACAAAGCTGCTAAAACTGAACATTAAGCTAATATCGTACCCCACAGTAACCTCATAAGCCAGGGACCTTGGACAGGGCAATATCAAGCTAATATCGTACCCCACAGTGAACTCATAAGCCAGGGACCTTGGACAAGAAAATTGGTTTTAAATGGATTGCCCTGGTAATTTGTAAGCAACACTTTCATTGGACATGGAAATTACACAATTATGTTTGTGGCCTTGTGCTGTAACAGAGTTGCTACTTCCTGTCCCTGTTATGCAGAGTGATCCAATATCTGACATGGCAGTAATTAGATGATGGCTGCGTCCCAAATGGCACCCTGTTGCCTATTCCCATTCCCCATGGAACCCTAGTAAATAGTAGTGTGCTATGTAGGGAATAGGTTTATATTTGGGGCGCATATGATGCCTCCCCTCCCCTCCTTCACATGCTGGCTGATCTGACTAGTGCTTCAGTGTGTATCGGGGCCTACAGTAATCCCTAGCAGAAACACAGGCTGGAAGACAGTTCAATTACCCGCTCCTATGGGCCCTAAGCCCCAAAGTAGGATAAGAGAAACCACGGATTACCGTGTAGAAACATTTGTTGCAACATTGTTGAAAGAAAACTTTTGGGAGGAAAGCAATTTAAAAAGTACTCCATTTTGATATTAAGCCTACAGGTCTGTAATTCAGAGTTTGACACAATATGAAATGAACAAGTAACCCATGCCATGTTCTTCTACTAAGTAAATGGGATACTTTAAATGTTGCCAGGGATTTGGGTGAGTTGAGACATCACTTAGGTAGTGAATGAAATTACGTTACATTTATATATTTTAAAAAAAATCAAATCAAATGCTATTTGTCACATGCACTGAAAACAACAGACCTTACAGTGACATTCTTACTTACAAGCCCTTAACCAACAATACAGTTAAGAAAAATACATTGTTTTTTTAAGTAACAATGTAATTTTATTACCTTTGTATTTAAGTATTACACATGTAATGGAATTACCTTTGTACCTGTGTCGTCTTCTTCTTCTAAATATAGCTAAATGAGAGCTGACTAAGTGTGCCTACCTTTCGTCGCTCCCCCAGGCCTGGCAGGTAAGGTGTTGGTCCACTGTGCGCTGGGTCTGAGTCGCTCCCCCAGGCCTGGCAGGTAAGGTGTTGGTCCACTGTGCGCTGGGTCTGAGTCCCTCCCCCAGGCCTGGCAGGTAAGGTGTTGGTCCACTGTGCGCTGGGTCTGAGTCGCCCCTCCAGGCCTGGCAGGTAAGGTGTTGGTCCACTGTGCGCTGGGTCTGAGTCCCTCCCCCAGGCCTGGCAGGTAAGGTGTTGGTCCACTGTGCGCTGGGTCTGAGTCGCTCCCCCAGGCCTGGCAGGTAAGGTGTTGGTCCACTGTGCGCTGGGTCTGAGTCGCCCCTCCAGGCCTGGCAGGTAAGGTGTTGGTCCACTGTGCGCTGGGTCTGAGTCGCCCCTCCAGGCCTGGCAGGTAAGGTGTTGGTCCACTGTGCGCTGGGTCTGAGTCCCTCCCCCAGGCCTGGCAGGTAAGGTGTTGGTCCACTGTGCGCTGGGTCTGAGTCGCCCCTCCAGGCCTGGCAGGTAAGGTGTTGGTCCACTGTGCGCTGGGTCTGAGTCGCCCCTCCAGGCCTGGCAGGTAAGGTGTTGGTCCACTGTGCGCTGGGTCTGAGTCGCCCCTCCAGTCTGGTCCTGCCTTCCTGATGATCGATGAGGAAATGACCTCTGGTGGATGGCATCAAGGCTGCAAACAGAAACATCTGTTCCAATGCTGGATTCCTGGAGCAGTGCCGAGACCTGGACAGCCACCTCCACTACCAGGACAGATGACAATGAGGACACCTATAGGCACTTTTGGTGAGAGACTTTTGGACATACTATAGTCTGGTAGTCTAGTAGGGGACAACTGTATACTCATACTGTAGTCTGGTAGTCTAGTAGGAGACAACTGGTAGTCTAGTAGGAGACAACTGGTAGTCTAGTAGGAGACAACTGGTAGTCTAGTAGGGGACAACTGGTAATCTAGTAGGAGACAACTGGTAGTCTAGTAGGAGACAAATGGTAATCTAGTAGGAGACAACTGGTAGTCTAGTAGGAGACAACTGGTAGTCTAGTAGGAGACAACTGGTAGTCTAGTAGGAGACAACTGGTAGTCTAGTAGGAGACAACTGGTAGTCTAGTAGGAGACAACTGGTAGTCTAGCAGGAGACAACTGGTAGTCTAGCAGGAGACAACTGGTAGTCTAGCAGGAGACAACTGGTAGTCTAGCAGGAGACAACTGGTAGTCTAGCAGGAGACAACTGGTAGTCTAGTAGGAGACAACTGGTAGTCTAGCTGGAGACAACTGTACTGTATACTCATACTGTAGACTAGTAGTCTAGTAGGAGACAACTGATATTCTAGTAGGAGACAACTGGTAGTCTAGTAGGGGACAACTGTACTGTATACTCATACTGTAGACTAGTAGTCTAGTAGGAGACAACTGATATTCTAGTAGGAGACAACTGATATTCTAGTAGGAGACAAATGGTAATACTCATACTGTAGATGGTTGAGCTGTTTTATTCTTCAGTGTAAAGTCATTTGTCAGAAATAAATTAACACATTCAGCTTTTATCATTCAAAGACTTGTGAGATAACCGTTGTTTCACAATGAGAAGAAACATGTCCGCATACAGACACAATGCACAAAACAAAGGAAACATAAGTACTTAACACTCGTTAATTACCACCAACGCCCTTCTTTCTACAACAACCAACATTACAAATGACAGATTGTGAAGAGCACCAAACGCTAATGACGACATTCTGAAAAACAGGTCCTCTAATTAGCTTCAATTAGCAGAATCACATCTGGAGGGGCACATTGGTGTTGTTCTGGTCTCTCTACCACCTGCTGTTAATGTGTTACAACAGCAGGTCCCTGGCCTCCAACACTGTTCTGCCATCAGAGAGAAACACAGCCCAGAACCACCCACCCTGCATGGGCCAAGGGATTCTCAGCTTCTCCCCAACACTGGATGTCTACACCAACTGTACCCAGGGGCAGACTGGGATCAGAAATCGGCCCTGGCACTTCTAACACACGGACCCCTTTTTTCCCCCTTGAGGCCACGACACATTGAGGCTCCCGTTATTAGCCAAATAATTATCATTTTGCGCAAACAACCCAAGTTAAACAGGGCCACCAGGCTAAAAATGGACCAGCCTATCTGGCATTTGCCCGAAATGCCAGATGGCCAGTCCGCCCGACTGTACCATCTGAACACATCCTTATCTCTGGAAAGGATGGGGGAAATGAATAATGACTCATGGTGTAAATGTGAAAGACTATTGCTGTATGTTATCGCTCTCTAATACAAGAGCCCTAACATATATTATTCGGATTCTATCTTTGCTTTGATAGAAATATATCTATACAGACAGATGGAGAACAATCGAGAACAACATGTCGATTACATCGATGTGTCTGCAATGCATACCTTTATCCAGAAATAGCATCACACTTATTCAGTCACTTAATCGCTCAGAATAATGTGTCTAAAAAAAAAACCTGTTGAAATCTACACGGAAGCTGTTAACTGTAACGTCTCACAGTAAGAGGGATGATATACTATGACAGAAATATGGTTCAACTGTGGTTCAAAGCATGTATACAGATGATCCAGGTCAAACTGTGAAAAGAGATGGAGCCATCTTACGAGATGCTTGCTCTCCGGAGCACCAGTACTGTAGAGAGAGAAACGCTCGTTGTCATGATAAAAAATAATTATATATCACAGGTGAGATGATTTCACTGTCAGAATGAACGATGTCAGAGCATGAAGAGCTGAAGACAGAAGAGGGAATTGGTGTAAAAACAGAAAATCTGACATGTTTACAATGCTTCATTCAACTCCTTTCCACACCGCAATCACTATCCTTAATCTGTTCTTTGGCTAGCATTGTGGAGCCTTTAGATGATCAGTGAGAACTCAAGCCCTGTACCATTTTATACAGAACATCATCCTTTCCCTATCTGAACACATTTCAATGATCTTTCAATCCTAGAAACACACATCAAAGTTACATATTTATTTGACTATATAACCTGTGAGATATGCTGCTTCTTAAAGAATGACACACAGAGTCCCACGGCCCTTGCTTTAAGACTGTGATATGTAAACTGACAGATTTCCAACAGACGCTTGGCATACCCTGTTCACTGGAGTGCGATATGTCTTTTGGCGTGGCTAAGCACAGCACAGCTGCAGATAGTAAAGTTACCAGCTCTGTTCAGGACTTTATGTAACCTTTATTTAACTTGGCAAGTCAGTTAAGAACAAATTCTTACTTACAATGACGGCCTACCTCGGCAAAATCCTAACCCGGACGACGCTGGGCCAATTGTGCGCTGCCCTATGGGACTCCCAATCACGGCCGGTTGTGATACAGCCTGGAATCGAACCAGGGTCTGTAGTGACGCCTCTAGCACTGAGATGCAGTGCCTAAGAGTCCAGGATGGCATCGTCCCCATATAGTGCATTAGTTTTAGACCAGGAATAGGGTGTCATTTGGGACAAACACTATTACTGAGGAGGTTTTTCCACTACAGCCACTAAGTTCAGGGGGCTTCTCTGCCTACCACATACTAGTCCTAAATATACCCCTTCCATTTGATGCCTGTCCTGTCACTGGCCAGTTATACAATCTGTGCCCCCCCCCCCCCCCTGACCGACTCCACTCCAGTCAGGCTCCCAGAATGAAAAGCACATTTTACTTTACTTTACTATTTGTTTTCTAGAACTGTTTGACAACATGTTAACAGGACACACACGATGAGCTACACTGTGCTATTATACTGTGCCTTCGGAAAGTATTCAGACCCCTTGACTTTTTCCACATTTTGTTACGTTACAGCTTTATTCTAAAATGTATCAAATAGTTTTTCCCCCTCATCAACCTACACACAATACCTCAATGACAAAGCAGAAACAGTTTAGAATTTTTTGCTAATTTATTACAAATAGAAACTGAAATATCAGTATTTAAGTATTCAGACCTTTTACTCAGTGCTTTGTTGAAGCACCTTTGCAGAGATTACAGCTTCTTGGGTATGGCGCTACAAGCTTGGCACACATGTATTTGGGGAGTTTCTCCCATTGTTCTCTGCATATCCTCTCAAGCTCTGTCAGGTTGGATGGGGAGCGTTGCTGCACAGCTATTTTTAGGTCTCTCCAGAGCTGTTAGATCAGGTTCAAGTCCAGGCTCTGGCTGGGCCACTGAAAGACATTCCAAAACTTGTCCCGAAACTACTCCTGCGTTGTCGTGTCGTGACTTTACTTTCATTAATCTGATGACTGTTAATTATCTAATCGACTAAGTATGTTTAAATGTTACCCGTTTAATTAATCATGTAACAATTAACTCATTAGGATTTGGGGCACCATGAGATCGGTTGTTTAAAGAGTTACCATCTCCGGAATTAAACGCTAAATGTCTTTACCTATCACACCCATAAAACAGTCAACGTATTAATCAAAACCTCTTATCATATCATCATTCTGAACAGTCGTATCCTCCTGCATCTGTAAAAAAAAAAAACAGCCTTACTTATGATTCAGTACTACACAAATTGGCTTAATTATTTATTTACTAACTAACTAAATGATAGCACAGGATAAACATACACACTTAATACATTAGGAAAAAGGTCCCTAGCAGACTGACAACATATGGCGGCTTGTTACAAAGGAGATGGAGAGACAGAGAGAAAAAGTGAGACACTTATCGTTGATAAATTTTAGAAACCACTCTCACAGTAATCATATACTTTGCACACGAACCGCCACCCGTTTGGAGTAAGAAATCCTGAATGTAATTACGTGTGAATGTCTTCGTAGGCCGTGTAACTGTCGGAACCAGGCCTTCTTAGGAAGGGTGTTGGGCCTTCTTAGGAAGGGTGTTGGGCCTTACAGCGCGATGGGTCCGGATCCGTCTCGTCTACTGTTGTTCACTCTGGAAGATGCTCATTTGAAGATAGGCTAGCCAACAGTGTCGATGGTTCCCATTGGGTGATGAGAGTAGAGTACTAAGGTGATTTGAGAAGAGTAGTAGAGTGGTCCCACTTAAATTCGCTTTTCTATATACTTTACTTAGGACAGCTAATCAGCCGTACCAGTGATTGTCCAGGAGGTGACTATCGTCTCTACCTCGTGTTGAGATTTCCGAGTCCGAACCACTTTGGACGTGAGCTGCATCTTCACGCCTCTTTGGTCTGAATGTTAATTTCTTTACCAATCCTTTATGCACTCTGGTCAAAAGGGGCGGTTCCGTCAAGCTGACACACTCTCTGACCTCACTCGGGGCGTGGTTACTTACTGTGCAAAGGTTATAGGAGACAAATTATCTCTTATGACTCCTAAAATCACATTCCGATCTTTAAAAAAAATATCATATTTCATATACAACGTTAAGGATGGAGACTTCGTGCATGTGGTGTATATACTTTAAGTTACAGTACTTCCTTTATAACACTTTTAATGGCATCACAAAATAACAACCCATATGACATTATTATTCTTTAGATCGTATCTGACCATTCCCTAAGGTGAATGCACCAATTTGTAAGTCGCTCTGGATAAGAGCGTCTGCTAAATGACTTAAATGTAAATGTATGTTAGAAATATTGTTCCAGTATTTGCTTTGGAACGTGTTAAGAGTTTCGGTGGGAAACTGTCATTTTTGAATTTGTAGAGGGAGACCCTAGATCTCATCTCCTTTAATAGAGCTCTGTCAGAGTGACCATGGGGTTCTTGGTCACCTCTCTGACCAAGGCCCTGTCCCCCTTGCTCAGTTTGGCTGCGCGGCCAGCTCTAGGAAGAGTCTTGGTGGTTACAAACTTCTTCCATTTAAGAATGATGGAGGCCACTGTGTTCTTGGGGACCTTCAATGCTGCAGAAGTGTTTTGGTACCCTTTCCCAGATCTCTGCCTCGACACAATCCTGTCTTGGAGCTCTACGGACAATTCCTTTGACCTCATGGCTTGGTTTTTGCTCTAACATGCACTGTCAACTGTAAGACCTTATATAGACAGGTGTGTGCCTTTCCAAATCATGTTCAATCAATGGAATTTACCACAGGTGGACTCCAATCAAGTTGTAGAAACATCTCAAAGATGATCAATTGGAAACAGGATGCAGGTACCTCTGTTTTTTATTTTTAATACATTTGCAAAAACTGTCTGAACCAGTTTTTGCTTTGTCATTATGGGGTATTGTGTGTAGATTGCTGAGGATTAAAAAAATTGAATACATTTTAGGATGTAACTTAACAAAATGTGGAAAAAGTCAAGGGGTCTGAATACTTTCCAAAGGCGGTGATACAGCAGTACACTTCAGTTGAATCTCTTGTATATTAATTACATTTTTTTTTTAATCCTAGCCCCCGTCCCCGCAGGAGGCCCTTTGCCTTTTGGTAGGCCTTCATTGTAAATAAGAATTTGTTCTTAACTGACTTGCCTCGTTAAATAAATTAAATAAATGTAAAAAAAAGAATATTTGACCAGAATTCTAATTCTAACATTTGCCAAATCATGTTAGAGATTTAAGTAACGCCTAAAATGCACATTAACAAAAAATGTGCTTTAGTTACCATACTTACTACATTGCCTGTTCGGCAGGTTGGAAGGAAATAGCTTCAGATCCCAAACGTTTCCCCCCCTCCCTCAGGGGAATGGATCCTGTGTGAAAGCAGGAAGCTATGGTGAGAAACATGGCGTCTCACAGCTCCAAGAGGTGTGTAAACTGAGAAGAAGTAGTTTGTTCATAAGACAAAGCCACCTGAACCTGTGGTGGAATATGTCACATCTGGAGGCTATGAGCTGGAGAAAAGCCTTAAAGATAAACTCCACATCAAAACTATCTTTTGGTATTGGTTTCATTAGTCTTGTCACGCCCTGACCATAGTTTGCTTTGTATGTTTTATGTTTTGTTTGGTCAGGGTGTGATCTGAGTGGGAATTCTATGTTGTATGTCTGGTTTGTCTATTTCTATGTGTTTGGCCTGATATGGTTCTCAATCAGAGACCGGTGTTTTGCGTTGTCTCTGATTGGGAACCATATTTAGGTAGCCTGTTTTGTATTGTGGGTTGTGGGTTATTGTCTATGTTTAAGTTGCCTGTGTCTGCACTTATTGATATTATAGCGTTACGTTCGTTTGTTATTTTGATAGTGTGTTTAGTGTTCTTCGTTTTCGGTAAATAAATAAGAAGAATGTATTTATATCACGCTGCGCCTTGGTCCTCCTCTCTTCCACATTACGACGATCGTGACAAGTCCCAAAGGTGAAATAAAAAAAAAGTCCATTGTTGACATAGTCACAAAATGTTTTGCTTGTCAGAAATCAAGTTGTCAAGATAAGTAACTTTCTAAATACAAAAATCATCCCGTATGATGCATTTTATATGTCAACCATGGACTAATGAAACCAGTACCAAAAGATAATTTTTGGGTGGAGTTACTCTTTAACCGAGACAAGTACGTGTTCTGTAACAGATCAAATTCAACATTTTGAACCCTTGCAACGAAGAATCGCATATGTTTAGAAAATTCTGTATTGTCAAATATTTGTGTTTTGGAATGTGTCTACCACATCAAGGACGTCATTATGGAAATATGTCATTACACTCCTCTATTTTAATTATGTTCCTTTTTGATTTCAGTCTTCTTTTCCATACTTTGATTTATTAATTCCACCCCCCAAAATTATTATTATATGGTTCATCGTCTGTAGGATTCATTTATAAAGTCGCATTATTTACCTAGCTTGAGTGCCAGTCTGTGTTGTCATGCCAACTCCTTGTCACTCATTGTAATGCCAAATGTTTTGGCTTGGCAATTCCGTAAGGAGTTGGCAAGAGAGGACAGACTGGTACCCAGTTTATTCTGTTCCTGGTAAACATGTGTACAGTATTATATCTGGGTATTACTGTAATACATAACAGTTACCCACTGTCGGATGTGTTAGTCTCCTACCTGAAGTACATATCACTGTACATCTTTAGCCTGGGATATGTTCCGGGAAGCCTCAGACAATAACAGTGGGTTACTCACGCTGACTCGGTGAGTGAGTTTATTAGGAAGTGCATTGGAGATGTTGTACTCACTGACTATTAAAACCTTTCCTAACCAGAAACCGTGGCTTGATGGCAGCATTCCCGCAAAACTGAAAGCATGAACCACTGCTTTTAATCAGGGCAAGGTGACCAGAAACATGACCGAATACAAACAGTGTAGCTATTTCCTCCGCAAGGCAATCAAACAAGCTAAGCGTCAGTATAGAGACAAAGTAGAGTCGCAATTCAATGGTTCAAACACAAGACGAATGTCGCAGGGTACAATCACAGATTACAAAAAGAAAACCAGCCCCGTCGCGGACATCGACGTCTTGCTCCCAGACAAATTAAACAACTTCTTTGCGCGCTTTGAGGACAATACAGTGCCACCAACGCAGGCTGCTACCAAAAACTGTGGGCTCTCCTTCTCCATGGCCAACGTGAGTAAAACATTTAAATGTGTTAACCCTCGCAAGGCTGCTGGCCCAGACGGCATCCCTAGCCGCATCCTCAGAGCATGCGCAGACCAGCTGGATGGTATGTTTACGGACATATTCAATCAATCCCTATCCCAGTCTGCTGTCCCCACATGCTTGAAGATGGCCACCATTGTTTCTGTTCCCAAGAAAGCCAAGGTAACTGAACTAAATGACTACCGCCCCGTAGCACTCACTTCCGTCATCATGAAGTGCTTTGAGAGACTAGTCAAGGATCATATCACCTCTACAGTACCTGATACCATAGACCCACTCCAATTTGCGTACCGATCCAATAGGTCCACAGACGATGCAATCACCATCACACTGCACAATCCCATCTGGACAAAAAGAATACCTATGTAAGAATGCTGTTCATTGACTACAGCTCAGCATTCAACACCCCAGTACCTTCCATACTCATCATTAAGCTTGAGACCCTGGGTCTCGACCCCGCCCTGTGCAACTGGGTCCTGGACTTTCTGACGGGCCTCCCCCAGGTGGTGAAGGCAGAAAACAACATCTCCACCCCGCTGATCCTCAACACTGGGGCCC
This sequence comes from Salvelinus namaycush, assembly GCF_016432855.1. Lineage (NCBI taxonomy): Eukaryota > Metazoa > Chordata > Actinopteri > Salmoniformes > Salmonidae > Salvelinus > Salvelinus namaycush. Next base: position 3,509,493 of record NC_052341.1, on the reverse strand, counting down.
CACAAGGGTGCATTCTCAGCCCTCTCCTGTACTCCCTGTTCACCCATGACTGCGTGGCCATGCACGTCTCCAACTCAATCATCAAGTTTGCAGACGACACTACAGTGGTAGGTTTGATTACCAACAACGACGAGACAGCCTACAGGGAGGAGGTGAGGGCCCTCGGAGTGTGGTGTCAGGAAAATAACCTCTAACTCAACGTCAACAAAACAAAGATGATCGTGGACTTCAGGAAACAGCAGAGGGAGCACCCCCCTATCCAAATCGACGGGACAGTAGTGGAGAAGGCAGAGAGTTTTAAGTTCCTCGATGTTAGTGGTGGCTCTTTAACAGTCTGATGGCCTTGAGATAGAAGCTGTTTTTCAGTCTCTCGGTTCCTGCTTTGATGCACCTGTACTGACCTCGCCTTCTGGATGATAGTGGGGTGAACAGGCAGTGGCTCGGGTGGTTGTTGTCCTTGATGATCTTTATGGCCTTCCTGTGACATCGGGTGGTGTAGGTGTCCTGGAGGGCAGGTAGTTTGCCCCCAGTGATGCGGTGTGCAGACCTCACTACCCTCTGGAGAGCCTTACGGTTGTGGGCGGAGCAGTTTCCGTACCAGGCGGTGATACAACCCGACAGGATGCTCTCGACTGTGCATCTGTAGAAGTTTGTGAGTGCTTTTGGTGACAAGCCAAATTTCTTCAGCCTCCTGAGGTTGAAGAGGCGCTGTTGCGCTGTTGCGCCTTCTTCACAACGCTGTCTGTGTGGGTGGACCAATTCAGTTTGTCCGTGATGTGTACACCGAGGAACTTTAAACTTACTACCCTCTCCACTACTGTCCCGTCGATGTGGATAGGGGGGTGCTCCCTCTGCTGTTTCCTGAAGTCCACAATCATCTCCTTTGTTTTGTTGACGTTGAGTGTGAGGTTATTTTCCTGACACCACACTCCGAGGGCCCTCACCTCCTCCCTGTAGGCCGTCTCGTCGTTGTTGGTAATCAAGCCTACCACAGTAGTGTCGTCCGCAAACTTGATTGAGTTGGAGGCGTGCATGGCCACGCAGTCGTGGGTGAACAGGGAGTACAGGAGAAGACTCAGAACGCACCCTTGTGGGGCCCCAGTGTTGAGGATCAGCGGGGTGATGTTGTTACCTACCCTGACCACCTGGGGGCGGCCCCTCAGGAAGTTCAGTACCCAGTTGCACAGGGCGGGGTCGAGACCCAGGGTCTCGAGCTTGATGACGAGTTTGGAGGGTACTATGGTGTTAAATGCTGAGCTGTAGTCGATGAACAGCATTCTCACATAGGTATTCCTCTTGTCCAGATGGGTTAGGGCAGTGTGCAGTGTGGTTGCGATTGCGTCGTCTGTGGACCTATTGGGGCGGTAAGCAAATTGGAGCGGGTCTAGGGTGTCAGGTAGGGTGGAGGTGATATGGTCCTTGACTAGTCTCTCAAAGCACTTCATGATGACGGAAGTGAGTGCCACGGGGCGGTAGTCGTTTAGCTCAGTTACCTTAGCTTTCTTGGGAACAGGAACAATGGTGGCCCTCTTGAAGAATTGATGAATACTTTTAGGTTATGACTGCTTATTCATTGAAGTGATTATACAGTGGTAGCTTACCATGTCTCCTAATAACAAACACCTTCATGTCTTGTTTTTCTTCTCCGTGTATTAGAAGAGTATCCCTATTATTCTGTATCTCCAGATAAGCTCCAAGTCCACTGTGTGATGGGGAGAAGCAGGTCAGCCACCCTGTTCCTGGCCTACCTGATGATCTCTAAGAAAATGATGGTGGTGGATGCCATGGACCACGGGATGCAACACAGCATCCTCGACTGGGGCTTCCCGAAACAGCTTAGACAGCTGGACACCTCCCTCATTAGAACAGAGGAACAGAGAAAAGGAGAAAGAAGAAAAGACTAGGAGAAATAGGAGGTTGAAAATAATGATAAATGTGATCGATGCATCCTGAGAAAAGGAAACACATTTAATTTGGATCATTTAGTTCCACAAGAAATTAAAATATAAAAAGTCTTACAAGTAGGTTTCCTAGTACTTCAAAACTACTTCCAGACAGTAGAGTACTTTAGTAGAGTAGAGTACTGTTGTAGAGTACAGTAGTAGAGTACTGCAGTAGAGTACTGTAGTAGAGTACAGTAGTAGAGTACAGTAGTAGAGTACTGTAGTAGAGTACTGTAGTAGAGTACTGTAGTAGAGTAGAGTACTGTAGTAGAGTACTGTAGTAGAGTACTGTAGTAGAGTACTGTAGTAGAGTACTGTAGTAGAGTAGAGTACTGTAGTAGAGTACTGTAGTAGAGTACTGTAGTAGAGTACTGTAGTAGAGTACTGTAGTAGAGTACTGTAGTAGAGTAGAGTACTGTTGTAGAGTACAGCAGTAGAGTAGAGTACTGTAGTAGAGTACTGTAGTAGAGTAGAGTACTGTTCTAGAGTAGAGTACTGTAGTAGAGTACTGTAGTAGAGTACTGTAGTAGAGTACTGTAGTAGAGTACTGTAGTAGAGTAGAGTAGTAGAGTAGAGTACTGTAGTAGAGTAGAGTAGAGTAGTAGAGTACTGTAGTAGAGTACTGTTCTAGAGTAGAGTACTGTTGTAGAGTACTGTAGTAGAGTAGAGTACTGTTGTAGAGTAGAGTAGAGTAGTAGAGTACTGTTCTAGAGTAGAGTACTGTAGTAGAGTACTGTAGTAGAGTACTGTAGTAGAGTAGAGTACTGTTGTAGAGTACTGTAGTAGAGTAGAGTACTGTTGTAGAGTAGAGTACTGTAGTAGAGTACTGTAGTAGAGTAGAGTACTGTTGTAGAGTACTGTAGTAGAGTAGAGTACTGTTGTAGAGTAGAGTAGAGTAGTAGAGTACTGTTCTAGAGTAGAGTACTGTTGTAGAGTACTGTAGTAGAGTACTGTAGTAGAGTACTGTTCTAGAGTAGAGTACTGTTGTAGAGTACTGTAGTAGAGTACTGTTCTAGAGTAGAGTACTGTTGTAGAGTACTGTAGTAGAGTACTGTAGTAGAGTACTGTAGTAGAGTACTGTAGTAGAGTACTGTAGTAGAGTACTGTTCTAGAGTAGAGTACTGTTGTAGAGTACTGTAGTAGAGTACTGTAGTAGAGTACTGTAGTAGAGTACTGTAGTAGAGTAGAGTACTGTAGTAGAGTAGAGTAGAGTAGTAGAGTACTGTTCTAGAGTAGAGTACTGTAGTAGAGTAGAGTACTGTAGTAGAGTACTGTTCTAGAGTAGAGTACTGTAGTAGAGTAGAGTACTGTAGTAGAGTACTGTAGTAGAGTAGAGTACTGTAGTAGAGTAGAGTACTGTAGTAGAGTACTGTTCTAGAGTAGAGTACTGTAGTAGAGTAGAGTAGTAGAGTACTGCAGTAGAGTAGAGTACTGTAGTAGAGTAGAGTACTGTAGTAGAGTACTGTAGTAGAGTACTGTAGTAGAGTACTGTAGTAGAGTAGAGTACTGTAGTAGAGTACTGTAGTAGAGTAGAGTACTGTAGTAGAGTACTGTAGTAGAGTATTGTAGTAGAGTAGAGTAGAGTAGTAGAGTAGAGTAGAGTACTGTAGTAGAGTACTGTAGTAGAGTACTGTAGTAGAGTAGAGTAGAGTACTGTAGTAGAGTACTGTAGTAGAGTACTGTAGTAGAGTAGAGTAGAGTACTGTAGTAGAGTACTGTAGTAGAGTACTGTAGTAGAGTAGAGTAGAGTAGAGTACTGTAGTAGAGTACTGTAGTAGAGTAGAGTAGAGTACTGTAGTAGAGTACTGTAGTAGAGTACTGTAGTAGAGTAGAGTAGAGTACTGTAGTAGAGTACTGTAGTAGAGTAGAGTAGAGTACTGTAGTAGAGTACTGTAGTAGAGTAGAGTACTGTAGTAGAGTACTGTAGTAGAGTACTGTAGTAGAGTAGAGTAGAGTACTGTAGTAGAGTACTGTAGTAGAGTACTGTAGTAGAGTAGAGTACTGTAGTAGAGTACTGCAGTAGAGTAGAGTACTGTAGTAGAGTACTGTTGTAGAGTAGAGTACTGTAGTAGAGTACTGCAGTAGAGTACTGTAGTAGAGTAGAGTAGAGTACTGTAGTAGAGTACTGCAGTAGAGTAGAGTACTGTAGTAGAGTACTGTTGTAGAGTAGAGTACTGTAGTAGAGTACTGCAGTAGAGTAGAGTACTGTAGTAGAGTACTGTTGTAGAGTAGAGTACTGTAGTAGAGTACTGTTGTAGAGTACTGTTCTAGAGTAGAGTACTGTAGTAGAGTACTGTTGTAGAGTACTGTAGTAGAGTACTGGTGTAGAGTACTGGAGTAGAGTAGAGTAGTAGAGTAGAGTACTGGAGTAGAGTACTGGTGTAGAGTACTGGAGTAGAGTAGAGTACTGGAGTAGAGTAGAGTACTGGTGTAGAGTAGAGTACTGGAGTAGAGTAGAGTACTGGAGTAGAGTAGAGTACTGGAGTAGAGTACTGGTGTAGAGTAGAGTACTGGAGTAGAGTACTGGAGTAGAGTACTGTAGTAGAGTACTGTTGTAGAGTAGAGTAGAGTAGTAGAGTACTGTAGTAGAGTAGAGTACTGTTGTAGAGTAGAGTAGAGTAGTAGAGTACTGCAGTAGAGTACAGTAGTAGAGTAGAGTACTGTAGTAGAGTACTGTAGTAGAGTACTGTTCTAGAGTAGAGTACTGTTGTAGAGTAGAGTACTGTAGTAGAGTACTGTAGTAGAGTACTGTTCTAGAGTAGAGTACTGTTGTAGAGTAGAGTACTGTAGTAGAGTAGAGTACTGTAGTAGAGTACTGTTCTAGAGTAGAGTACTGTTGTAGAGTAGAGTACTGTAGTAGAGTAGAGTACTGTAGTAGAGTACTGTTCTAGAGTAGAGTACTGTTGTAGAGTAGAGTACTGTAGTAGAGTAGAGTACTGTAGTAGAGTACTGTAGTAGAGTACTGTAGTAGAGTACTGTAGTAGAGTACTGTAGTAGAGTAGAGTACTGTAGTAGAGTAGAGTAGAGTAGTAGAGTACTGCAGTAGAGTAGAGTACTGTAGTAGAGTAGAGTACTGTAGTAGAGTAGAGTACTGTAGTAGAGTACTGTAGTAGAGTACTGTAGTAGAGTACTCTTCTAGAGTAGAGTACTGTAGTAGAGTACTGTTCTAGAGTAGAGTACTGTTGTAGAGTAGAGTACTGTTGTAGAGTACTGTTGTAGAGTACTGTAGTAGAGTACTGTTGTAGAGTAGAGTACTGTAGTAGAGTACTGTAGTAGAGTAGAGTACTGTAGTAGAGTACTGTAGTAGAGTAGAGTAGTAGAGTAGAGTACTGTAGTAGAGTAGAGTACTGTAGTAGAGTACTGTTCTAGAGTAGAGTACTGTAGTAGAGTACTGGTGTAGAGTACTGGTGTAGAGTAGAGTACTGGAGTAGAGTACTGGAGTAGAGTAGAGTACTGGAGTAGAGTACTGGAGTAGAGTAGAGTACTGGTGTAGAGTACTGGAGTAGAGTAGAGTACTGGTGTAGAGTACTGGTGTAGAGTAGAGTACTGGAGTAGAGTACTGGAGTAGAGTAGAGTACTGTAGTAGAGTACTGTAGTAGAGTAGAGTACTGTAGTAGAGTACTGTAGTAGAGTAGAGTACTGTAGTAGAGTACTGTAGTAGAGTACTGTAGTAGAGTAGAGTACTGTAGTAGAGTAGAGTACTGTAGTAGAGTAGAGTACTGTAGTAGAGTAGAGTACTGTAGTAGAGTAGAGTACTGTAGTAGAGTACTGTAGTAGAGTACTGTAGTAGAGTAGAGTACTGTAGTAGAGTACTGTAGTAGAGTAGAGTACTGTAGTAGAGTAGAGTACTGTAGTAGAGTAGAGTACTGTAGTAGAGTACTGTAGTAGAGTACTGTAGTATAGTAGAGTACTGTAGTAGAGTAGAGTACTGTAGTAGAGTAGAGTACTGTAGTAGAGTACTGTAGTAGAGTAGAGTACTGTAGTAGAGTAGAGTACTGTAGTAGAGTACTGTAGTAGAGTAGAGTACTGTAGTAGAGTAGAGTACTGTAGTAGAGTACTGTTCTAGAGTAGAGTACTGTTGTAGAGTAGAGTACTGTTGTAGAGTACTGTAGTAGAGTACTGTTGTAGAGTACTGTTGTAGAGTACTGTTCTAGAGTAGAGTACTGTAGTAGAGTACTGTAGTAGAGTACTGTAGTAGAGTAGAGTACTGTAGTAGAGTACTGTAGTAGAGTACTGTTCTAGAGTAGAGTACTGTTGTAGAGTAGAGTACTGTTGTAGAGTACTGTAGTAGAGTACTGTTGTAGAGTACTGTTGTAGAGTACTGTTCTAGAGTAGAGTACTGTAGTAGAGTACTGTAGTAGAGTACTGTAGTAGAGTACTGTTCTAGAGTAGAGTACTGTTGTAGAGTAGAGTACTGTAGTAGAGTACTGTAGTAGAGTACTGTAGTAGAGTACTGTTCTAGAGTAGAGTACTGTTGTAGAGTAGAGTACTGTTCTAGAGTAGAGTACTGTAGTAGAGTACTGTTGTAGAGTAGAGTACTGTAGTAGAGTACTGTAGTAGAGTACTGTAGTAGAGTAGAGTACTGTAGTAGAGTAGAGTACTGTAGTAGAGTACTGTTCTAGAGTAGAGTACTGTTGTAGAGTAGAGTACTGTAGTAGAGTACTGTAGTAGAGTACTGTAGTAGAGTACTGTTCTAGAGTAGAGTACTGTTGTAGAGTAGAGTACTGTAGTAGAGTACTGTAGTAGAGTACTGTAGTAGAGTACTGTAGTAGAGTACTGTTCTAGAGTAGAGTACTGTTGTTGAGTAGAGTACTGTTCTAGAGTAGAGTACTGTAGTAGAGTACTGTTGTAGAGTACTGTTGTAGAGTACTGTTGTAGAGTACTGTAGTAGAGTACTGTTCTAGAGTAGAGTACTGTAGTAGAGTACTGTTGTAGAGTAGAGTACTGTAGTAGAGTACTGTTGTAGAGTACTGTAGTAGAGTACAGTAGTAGAGTACTGTAGTAGAGTACTGCAGTAGAGTAGAGTACTGTAGTAGAGTACAGTAGTAGAGTACTGTAGTAGAGTACTGCAGTAGAGTAGAATACTGTAGTAGAGTACAGTAGTAGAGTACTGCAGTAGAGTAGAGTACTGTAGTAGAGTACTGCAGTAGAGTACAGTAGTAGAGTACAGTAGTAGAGTACTGTAGTAGAGTACAGTAGTAGAGTACTGTAGTAGAGTACTGCAGTAGAGTAGAGTACTGTAGTAGAGTACAGTAGTAGAGTACTGTAGTAGAGTACAGTAGTAGAGTACTGCAGTAGAGTAGAGTACTGTAGTAGAGTACTGCAGTAGAGTACTGCAGTAGAGTACAGTAGTAGAGTACAGTAGTAGAGTACTGTAGTAGAGTACAGTAGTAGAGTACAGTAGTAGAGTACTGCAGTAGAGTACAGTAGTAGAGTACAGTAGTAGAGTACTGTAGTAGAGTACAGTAGTAGAGTACAGTAGTAGAGTACTGCAGTAGAGTAGAGTACTGTAGTAGAGTACTGTAGTAGAGTACTGCAGTAGAGTACAGTAGTAGAGTACTGCAGTAGAGTAGAGTACTGTAGTAGAGTACAGTAGTAGAGTACTGCAGTAGAGTAGAGTAGTAGAGTACTGTAGTAGAGTAGAGTAGAGTAGTAGAGTACAGTAGTAGAGTACTGTAGTAGAGTACTGTAGTAGAGTAGAGTACTGTAGTAGAGTACTGTTGTAGAGTAGAGTACTGTAGTAGAGTACTGTAGTAGAGTACTGTAGTAGAGTACTGTTGTAGAGTAGAGTACTGTAGTAGAGTACTGTAGTAGAGTACTGTAGTAGAGTACTGTAGTAGAGTACTGTTCTAGAGTAGAGTACTGTAGTAGAGTACTGTAGTAGAGTACTGTAGTAGAGTACTGTAGTAGAGTACTGTAGTAGAGTACTGTAGTAGAGTAGAGTACTGTAGTAGAGTACTGTTCTAGAGTAGAGTACTGTAGTAGAGTACTGTAGTAGAGTACAGTAGTAGAGTACTGTAGTAGAGTACAGTAGTAGAGTACTGTAGTAGAGTACTGCAGTAGAGTAGAGTACTGTAGTAGAGTACTGTAGTAGAGTACAGTAGTAGAGTACTGCAGTAGAGTAGAGTACTGTAGTAGAGTACTGTAGTAGAGTACTGTAGTAGAGTAGAGTACTGTTGTAGAGTACAGTAGTAGAGTACTGTAGTAGAGTACTGTTGTAGAGTACTGTAGTAGAGTAGAGTAGTAGAGTACTGTAGTAGAGTACTGTTATAGAGTAGAGTACAGTAGTAGAGTACAGTAGTAGAGTACAGTAGTAGAGTACAGTAGTAGAGTAGAGTAGTAGAGTACAGTAGTAGAGTAGAGTAGTAGAGTACAGTAGTAGAGTACTGTTGTAGAGTACTGTAGTAGAGTACTGTAGTAGAGTACTGTTGTAGAGTAGAGTAGAGTACTGTAGTAGAGTACTGTAGTAGAGTAGAGTACTGTTGTAGAGTACAGTAGTAGAGTACTGTTGTAGAGTACTGTAGTAGAGTAGAGTACTGTAGTAGAGTACTGTAGTAGAGTACTGTAGTAGAGTAGAGTACTGTAGTAGAGTAGAGTACTGTAGTAGAGTACTGTAGTAGAGTACTGTAGTAGAGTAGAGTACTGTAGTAGAGTACTGTTGTAGAGTACTGTTGTAGAGTAGAGTACTGTAGTAGAGTACTGTTGTAGAGTACTGTTGTAGAGTAGAGTACTGTTGTAGAGTACAGTAGTAGAGTACTGTTGTAGAGTAGAGTACTGTAGTAGAGTACTGTAGTAGAGTACTGTAGTAGAGTAGAGTACTGTAGTAGAGTAGAGTACTGTAGTAGAGTACTGTAGTAGAGTAGAGTACTGTAGTAGAGTAGAGTACTGTAGTAGAGTACTGTTGTAGAGTACTGTTGTAGAGTAGAGTACTGTAGTAGAGTACTGTTGTAGAGTACTGTTGTAGAGTAGAGTACTGTTGTAGAGTACAGTAGTAGAGTACTGTAGTAGAGTACTGTTGTAGAGTACTGTAGTAGAGTACTGTAGTAGAGTACTGTAGTAGAGTACTGTTCTAGAGTAGAGTACTGTTGTAGAGTAGAGTACTGTAGTAGAGTACTGTTCTAGAGTAGAGTACTGTTGTAGAGTACTGTAGTAGAGTACTGTTGTAGAGTACTGTAGTAGAGTACTGTTCTAGAGTAGAGTACTGTTGTAGAGTAGAGTACTGTAGTAGAGTACTGTTCTAGAGTAGAGTACTGTAGTAGAGTAGAGTACTGTTGTAGAGTACAGTAGTAGAGTACTGTAGTAGAGTACTGTTCTAGAGTAGAGTACTGTAGTAGAGTAGAGTACTGTTGTAGAGTACAGTAGTAGAGTACTGTTGTAGAGTACTGTAGTAGAGTAGAGTACTGTAGTAGAGTACTGTAGTAGAGTAGAGTACTGTTGTAGAGTACTGTTGTGGAGTATTTATATATTTTTTAGTAGAGTACCGTTATAGAGTACTTATTTTTTTAGTAGAGTACTAGTGTAGAGTACTGGAGTAGAGTAGAGTACTGGAGTAGAGTACTGGTGTAGAGTAGAGTACTGGTGTAGAGTAGAGTACTGGAGTAGAGTACTGGTGTAGAGTAGAGTACTGGTGTAGAGTACTGGAGTAGAGTAGAGTACTGGAGTAGAGTAGAGTACTGGTGTAGAGTACTGGTGTAGAGTAGAGTACTGGTGTAGAGTACTGGTGTAGAGTATTTATATATTTTTTAGTAGAGTACCGTTATAGAGTACTTATTTTTTTAGTAGAGTACTATTGTAGAGTACTGTTGTAGAGTACTTATATATATATTTTTAGTAGAGTACTATTGTAGAGTAGAGCAGGGGTTCCATACCATTCCAGCATTGGGGAACATCCCGCATGCACACGCCTCATCTATTTCTATGGGCACAAGCACTGTTCATGACCCCCCACCCCCCCCTGGGGCACCCCCCACAGTTTGGAAACCACTGGAGTAGAGTACCGTAGTAGAACCAAGTACTCCAATTGTACTCTAAATGTAAGATTTAAACTAAATGCTAAAGTTTTATTGGGAATAAAGAGGATATTGCCTTAGCTTGCACTTCTGTCTTTGTACATTTTGAACGTCAAAACTCCCAATTAATTTGAAGTTCAGTCAGTTGGAAGTCAAAGGAGCAGAATCGTGTGCATGGTCAATCATCATTTATTTTATGCTAAAATGTACAGCATTTATAAGTGACTGCCAAAGGAGAAAAGTCATAAATACAAGACTGTCATTCTGTCCAATTGTTTGTGCACATAGCCAGGTCTCCCCCTGTGACTGTCCCTACCAGCCATTCTGTACAGGTACAAAGGCTACAAAAGAGCAATATGAACAAAAACACAACTACAAGTGGCTTTTTACATGCAATCTGTCAGCTTAGTTTGGTCTATTTACATCCTCTCTTCTCCTACAATTTGTAAAATATAAATCCAACATTTTATCAAGATAGAAAACAAATCTACAGATGGAATGAAAATGTAACTTTTTAAAGAAATTGTAAAATATCAACTTTGGACTAAATTTATATTTCTTTATTATTATTTTTTATGTCAACACTTTTCGACATTGGTACACCTCTGAAATGTAAAAACAAAATCAGAGTGAGGGGTGCAATATGCTTATTTATCTTGACAGAAGTCTTCTGCATTATAAAACAGAAAGCTGCCTCAAAGATATCTGTTACAAAAGACTTCAGAATTATACATACATGGTAATAAAGCCTCTCGACCGTACAGAAGAACAGGATTAAAGAAGTTGACCATTTTTTTTTTACATTATTATTAGAATTAACAAAATATAGTTTCATCTTTCTCCCCCGCTTTGTAAGCGAGGGAATCTAACAAAAGGCCAAAATGTCTTTAAAATGTCTTTAAAATGTCTGCTATTAAGCACAACACTTGTACAGTACTACTCAATGCACTGTTACTAATGAAGACCGAAGACCGATGCATGCTAATTGTCACTTTACAAAATAAGTACAATAATTTAAATATACAAAGGCATGAGTATAGTACAAACTAATTGTCAGCACTGTTAGACAGGTACAATGAACAGGTTCTAGGAATATCCAATAGTTGAAATCTGTTTGTAGCAGGCACATTAGATGGCTTCGTTTTGAGGCTGCTACATAACTACACTCACGCTCTCCCTCCCGGTGATGAAATCTCTCGCCCGTCTCCCCCCTGGCCCCCTACCCTGCCTGCCCTACGGACTGATCAGGGAAACTAATACTAATTAAATAAATGTTCATCTCTATGACGTAAGGCTTCCCATCTGTTAGGAACAAAAATACTTTGACATATATAGATAGTAGCTTTTTGTAGAAAGTTTGCTTGTTGATCAAACTTGATGCATTCTTTCCAAGTGCTGGTTTTTAAGTAACTATTAACAAAATTACAACAAACAAACATTATCAACAACCAAAAAGGCCAAATGTGTGCATCAGGGACGAATAGTAATAATAATTAATAATGCACATTTGTGTGATTTAAACATCCAGTCAGATTGATTCAGTCTGTCGGTAGTTACCGTTTAGTTAACTGTTAGTTAACTGTTAGTTTAGTAACCGTGGGTTACCGTCTGATGAAAGGCCCTTTGAGTGTCTGCTTGGACATAGTTCCGGTGTTGGTCATGTATCCATGGTGACCGGCTGAAGAGAACCTCATGTTGCCGTGGGGCGGAGCCTGCATGGGCTGTTGGGGGTATGGTTGCGTTCCCATCATGCCCATCTGCATAGAGGCGTACTGGGACCCGGGCGACTGGTTCATGTAGGCCGCAGCCATCTGTTGACTCGACATCTGGCTGCCGGGGTAACCACCGTTGACGCGGTAGCCATTCATGGCGTGGTTGATGGCGGCGGCAGTGGGCATGTTCACAGCGTGGTTGTAGGAGGCTGGCATGATGTTGACCGTGCCCAAGTTCATGCCCCTGGGCATGGCAGCAAGTGTCCGGGACGAGGGGGCCTGCATGGTGACTGTCTGGGGGGCCCCGTGGGCATGGCTATACATCTGCTGCTGGTGCTGCTGCTGCTGGTGGGCGGAGTGACCAGGGGCCGCTGACTTGGAGCGCATGGAGATGTGTGTGGGGCACTTGTGTCCTCCGGAGGCCATCTGAGCCTGTAGAGTCCTCTGGGAGGGGGTGATGTTGGGGATACCCATGGCGTTGCGTTGCAGCATCATCTGAGGGGAGCTAAGGGGGTGGGAGGAGGGCGGAGGGGGGGTCATGGTGGCCTGTACTTGGACCTGGGAGGCCCCAGGGTGAGGAGTGGCCCCGTGGGGGCCATGGGGATGTGGGGACTGGGATAGAGACACCAGGCCAGAGTGCTGAGAGTGCGATGACAGGGAGGCACTGTTTGTAAAGGATGTGATGGCGTGGGGGTGGGGGTGAGAGGTTGAGTGGAGGTGGGAGGTTGAGTGGGGGTGGGAGGTTGAGTGGGGGTGGGAGGTTGAGTGGAGGTGGGAGGTTGAGTGGAGGTGGGAGGTTGAGTGGGGGTGGGAGGTTGAGTGGGGGTGGGAGGTTGAGTGGAGATGGGGGGTTGAGTGGGGGTGGGAGGTTGAGTGGGGGTGGGAGGTTGAGTGGAGGTGGGAGGTTGAGTGGGGGTGGGAGGTTGAGTGGGGGTGGGAGGTTGAGTGGGGGTGGGAGGTTGAGTGGGGGTGGGAGGTTGAGTGGGGGTGGGAGGTTGAGTGGGGGTGGTTGAAAGGCAGAGAATGAGGGTGGTCGATCAGGGTGTTGGTCAACTGTTGTAGTTTGGCCAGGCTGAAGGTGGCCGAGGGCTGGGAGTAATGACCGCTGCTATAGCCCTCCTGGTTTATCCTCTCGTAGAAGCTGCTCAGGTTGGAGCTGCCTGAATCTGGGCTGTCAGCTAGCTGCATGGGCACTGTGAAGTTGGTGGGAATGACACACTGTGCCATCGTCTGCTGCTGACAGTGGCTGTGCTGGCTGGTGCCGTGTTGAGTGTGAAGGGTGTGTTGACCATGCTGGCTGAGCTGATTGTGTCGTACACTATGTAGCTGGCTGTGTGCAGGGTGTGTGTGCGGGTGTGTGTATGGGTTGTGTTGCGTTAGCTGGCTGTGTTGATTGTGTGGCGCACCGTGAGGCAGACTGTGTGGAGTGATTGTGTGCCTAGTATGGCCATGGGGATTGTGTGGGATTGTATGGCTGTGACTGTGTTGACTGTGACTGTGTTGACTGTGACTCGGTGGTCTCTCCACCACTCCCACACAGCCCTGTGGTGACTTGACGTTGCAGTGCTGCGGGGAGCTCAGGCTATTCTGCTGAATCATACCACAGCTGCCAGGGTTGACGCCCGCCATTTGCTGGCTAACGGCACAGCTACTCTGCGCCAGGCCGCTAGGGGGGAGGGGGCCGTAGGAGCAGCTGTTCTGAGAGGGACCCCCGGCCCCACCGCAGATGCTGCCCCCCAGCGTGGAGTCATAGGAGCTGGGGTTCTCGTAGTTCTCTGTGGTGCTCTCGATGGAGCCCAGGTCACTGAAGCCACTGTCCACCACCTGCTGGGACGAGTGGTCTGACACTGACGGCACATCCATCATGGGGCTGGTTGCCATGTTGTGGAGGGAGGAGGGGACAGAGATGGAGGCGTGGTCTGGGCTGATCTGGGTGTAACCTCCACTACTCTCCAGGATGGACACAGCTGGACCGCTGCCTCCGCTACTCTCCAGGATGGACACAGCCGGACCGCTGCCTCCACTACTCTCCAGGATGGACACAGCCGGGCTGCTGACGGAGCGCACCGACTGGCTGGGGTGGGTGTGGGCCGAGGACAGGGGGCTGCTGTGGTCAGACTGGGGGCAGCCTTCGTCCAGCGAAGTTAGGGTGTGAGGGGGACTCTGGGGCGTCACGTGGTGGGTGTAAGTCTGCAGGCTCCGGCACGCCTCCTGGGTCTCTCTCTCCACACAGTCCTGGTGGAACACCGAGCTGACGCTATCTGTCTCTGGGTCGCGCTCCGTCTCCTGGGTGAGGCTCTGTACGGCCTGGGCCGTCTCCTGGGTGAGGCTCTGTACGGCCTGGGCCGTCTCCTGGGTGAGGCTCTGTACGGCCTGGGCCGTCTCCTGGGTGAGGCTCTGTACGGCCTGGGCCGTCTCCTGGGTGAGGCTCTGTACGGCCTGGGCCGTCTCCTGGGTGAGGCTCTGTACGGCCTGGGCCGTCTCCTGGTCCACGTCAGGCTCAGGGTACACCGGGGGATCCATCTCCTCTCTGTCTCTTAGTACGACAGCAGGACTCAGCTCTCTAGCGTTCGGTGTCTGCTGTGGCTGGTGAGGAGCCTCCTGACTGCTGCTCTCTGAGTCAACGGGGTGGTCAGAGTCTACTGCTGCTACTGCTGATGTTGTAGGTGCCTGTTCCTGGATATGTTTGCTTCTCTCTTCTCCGGTGTTGGCAGGCTGCTCCTCCTCGCACCTATAAGCCACAACTACAGACTCCTCCTCCTGACATTGTTCAGAATCCTCACGGTTCAGATGGAGAAAAGCCGGTGTGATGTAGGACTGGGCTTTAGGAGGCTCTTTACAAGGCCCTGGCTCCAGCTGCTGCACGTCTCCGTGTTTCTCTGGCTCTGCTGTCGACTCAATGTGACTCTCGTCTTCATCGTCCGCATCCAGGTGCGTGGCCTCATCCTCTACAGCTGATCGTTCAGTGCTGTGTTTCAGCTCTTTGGGTGGAGACAGAGAGGGGGATGGAGAGGCCCCGTGCTCCTTGTCCTGTGGGTCATCCTCTGGTGGCTCTGACACCTCCTGACTGTTGTCACGACTGGGGGAGCTGACGGGGGAGCAGACAGGGGAGCTAGCTCTAGAGGCTATAGGGGAGGCTACCAGAGAGCAGGCCATGGGAGAAGTCACAGGAGACACCCCAGGGGAGCGCTCTTCCTCCATGGAACTTTGGGGCTCTGAAGGCTCCAAGGCTATCTTCTTGTCCATCTCCTGACTGGCCAGGCCTCTGCGGGGCTCTGACCCTGCCTCCATTATGGGAGAGGCCTGGTCCAGCTCCTCCTTGGGCTCTTCAGCCTGGATGTGGGGCTCCTCGGCCTCCAGCGGCGTCTCCGGGGGTGTGTACAGGTTCAGCTTGAATCCCATCTTTCTCTCCTTCTTCAGACGCCATTTTGGAGGCCCCCGTTTCACTCCTTTGGGCCAGCCCTTCTTGCGCTTTACTGCTCGAGGTCTGCCCGGTTTCTTCACTAGCACACCGGCCCCTAGAATGTAGAAAGAGAAAACGTCATTAGTGATGAGAAAATTGGTGTTTTGTGAATTATGTTCACATTTTAAAATGTATACGGTCAGTATACATAGTGATAAAGCTTTCAAAACATCTGAAAGATGTAGTTACCTTCGTTCCAGTGATTGTCTCTGTACATGTTTTTCTCTAGCCGTGGACGACCTCTGCATCTCTTTACTGGTTTCCTAAGCAGCTCCTCCTCCGTCTCTCCCACCCTGCAGGTCCTCTCCAACAGGGGCATGGGCCTCTCGTCCGACGAGTTGTCAAACGGTTCCTTCAGAACCTCCGTCGTCTCCGAGATGGTCTCAGTTGTCACACTGCTACTTATCCCTCTCCTCTCCTGACCTCTCTTCTTGAGGACCAGAGCTCTCTCATCTCTCTGGAACACACAGATGTCAAATGTCAAACACAACCTTTCCTGGACAAAGATTAATCCTAGGAACGGACTAAAAAAATAACTTTCTGAGCACAACTGCTCTCCAAGACAGGGAAGCAGATAAAATGTTCAACATAACTCTTTCTGGAATGTACTAGCTACAGAGAGGGCGATACTAAAGACTGGTTAAATGTCTGAAGGGAGGACCTCATCCTAAACTCTTGTTCTGAATGCAATATGCTCCAACCACACAATGTGAGCCTCAACGCTTGATGACAGATGAAGGCTGCCTGGTTCAGAGAACCACATATGAGACCGGCAGAGTTAACTCAGATCACAGGCCTCATTCTACATATCATCTCGTTTTCCAATAACTGAGTTTCACAAGCATGGCATGGGTTTTTTCCGTTGTAGTGATTAAACCCAGGGAAGAGTATGAAACCAATCCTGTAACCAATTCACGAGTTAACTGCAACAATCATTAGCAGGCAGCCTTATCTGGAGGACCATATTACTGCTGTGTGAAACAGAGATGTTTCCTAACTTCTAGATCAGTGTTTCCCAACCCTGGTCCTCCAGTACCACTCAACAGCCCAACCCTGGTCCTCCAGTACCACTCAACAGCCCAACCCTGGTCCTCCAGTACCACTCAACAGCCCAACCCTGGTCCTCCAGTACCTCCCAGCAGCCCAACACTGGTCCTCCAGTACCACTCAACAGCCCAACCCTGGTCCTCCAGTACCTCCCAGCAGCCCAACCCTGGTCCTCCAGTACCACTCAACAGCCCAACCCTGGTCCTCCAGTACCACTCAACAGCCCAACCCTGGTCCTCCAGTACCTCCCAGCAGCCCAACACTGGTCCTCCAGTACCTCCCAGCAGCCCAACCCTGGTCCTCCAGTACCACTCAACAGCCCAACCCTGGTCCTCCAGTACCTCCCAGCAGCCCAACCCTGGTCCTCCAGTACCACTCAACAGCCCAACCCTGGTCCTCCAGTACCACTCAACAGCCCAACCCTGGTCCTCCAGTACCACTCAACAGCCCAACCCTGGTCCTCCAGTACCTCCCAGCAGCCCAACACTGGTCCTCCAGTACCTCCCAGCAGCCCAACCCTGGTCCTCCAGTACCACTCAACAGCCCAACCCTGGTCCTCCAGTACCACTCAACAGCCCAACCCTGGTCCTCCAGTACCTCCCAGCAGCCCAACACTGGTCCTCCAGTACCTCCCAGCAGCCCAACCCTGGTCCTCCAGTACCACTCAACAGCCCAACCCTGGTCCTCCAGTACCACTCAACAGCCCAACCCTGGTCCTCCAGTACCTCCCAGCAGCCCAACACTGGTCCTCCAGTACCTCCCAGCAGCCCAACCCTGGTCCTCCAGTACCACTCAACAGCCCAACCCTGGTCCTCCAGTACCACTCAACAGCCCAACCCTAGTCCTCCAGTACCTCCCAGCAGCCCAACACTGGTCCTCCAGTACCTCCCAGCAGCCCAACCCTGGTCCTCCAGTACCTCCCAGCAGCCCAACCCTGGTCCTCCAGTACCTCCCAGCAGCCCAACCCTGGTCCTCCAGTACCTCCCAGCAGCCCAACCCTGGTCCTCCAGTACCTCCCAGCAGCCCAACCCTGGTCCTCCAGTACCTCCCAGCAGCCCAACCCTGGTCCTCCAGTACCCCCCCGACAGACCAACCCTGGTCCTCCAGTACCCCCCCGACAGCCCAACCCTGGTCCTCCAGTACCCCCCCGACAGCCCAACCCTGGTCCTCCAGTACCCCTCAACAACCCAACCCTGGTCCTCCAGTACCCCTCAACAACCCAACCCTGGTCCTCCAGTACCTCCTAACAGCCTAACCGTGGTCCTCCAGTACCCCCCCCCCCCCCAACAGAACAACCCTGGTCCTCCAGTACCCCTCAACAGACCAACCCTGGTCCTCAAGTACCCCTTGACAGACCAACCCTGGTCCTCCAGTACCGCTCAGAAGCCCAACCCTGGTCCTCCAGTAGCTCCCAGCAGCCCAACCCTGGTCCTCCAGTACCCCAGAAAAGCCCAACACTGGTCCTCCAGTAGCTCCCAGCAGCCCAACCCTGGTCCCCCAGAAAAGCCCAACACTGGTCCTCCAGTAGCTCCCAGCAGCCCAACCCTGGTCCTCCAGTAGCTCCCAGCATCCCAACCCTGGTCCTCCAGTACCCCTCAAAAGCCCAACCCTGGTCCTCCAGTAGCTCCCAGCAGCCCAACCCTGGTCCTCAAATACCCCTCAACAGACCAACCCTGGTCCTCCAGTACCCCCTCGACAGACCAACACTGGTCCTCAAGTACCCCCCGAAAGCCCAATCCTGGTCCTCAAGTACCCCTCAACAACCTAACCCAACCCTGGTCCTCTAGTACCCCTCAACAGCCCAACCCTGGTCCTCCAGTACCTCCCAGCAGCACAACCCTGGTCCTCCAGTACCCCTAAACAGCCCAACCCTGGTCCTCCAGTACCCCTCAACAGCCCAACCTTGATCCTCAAGTACCCCTCAACAGCCCAACTTTGATCCTCAAGGACCCTCCGACAGACCAACCCTGGTCCTCCAGTACCCCTCAACAGACCAACCCTGGTCCTCCAGTACCCCTCAACAGCCAACCCTGGTCCTCCAGGACCCCTCAACAACCCAACCCTGGTCCTCCAGTACCTCCCAGCAGCACAACCCTGGTCCTCCAGTACCGCTCAACAGACCAACCCTGGTCCTCCAGTACCCCTCAAACCTCCAACCTTGGTCCTTCAGTACCCCTCAAACCTCCAACCCTGGTCCTCCAGTACCTCCCAGCAGCCCAACCCTGGTCCTCCAGTACCCCCCTGACAGACCAACCCTAGTCCTCCAGTACCTCTCAACAGCCAACCCTGGTCCTCAAGTACCCCCCTGACAGACCAACCCTGGTCCTCCAGTACCTCTCCACAGCCCAACCCTGGTCCTCAAGTACCCCTCAACAGACCAACCCTGTTCCTCCAGTAGCCCCCGACAGACCAACCCTGGTCCTCCAGTACCCCTCAACAGCCCAACCCTGATCCTCAAGTACCCCTCGACAGACCAACCCTGGTCCTCCAGTACCCCCCCGACATCCCAACCCTGGTCCTCCAGTACCCCTCAACAGCCCAATCCTGGTCCTCAAGTATCCCTCGACAGACCAACCCTGGTCCTCCAGTACCCTTCAACAGCCCAATCCTGGTCCTCAAGTACCCCCCGACAGACCAACCCTGGGCCTCCAGTACGCCTCAACAGACCAACCCTGGTCCTCCAGTACTTCCCAGCAGCCCAACCCTGGTCCTCCAGTACCTCTCAACAAACCAACCCTGGTCCTCAAGTACCCCTCGACAGCCCAACCCTGGTCCTCAAGTACCCCTCGACAGCCCAACCCTGGTCCTCCAGTACCCCTCAACAGCCCAACCCTGGTCCTCAAGAACCCCTCGACAGACCAACCCTGGTCCTCCAGTACCTCTCAACAACCCAACCATGGTCCTCCATTACCCCCCGCTAGACCAACCCAGGTCCTCAAGCAGGGTTGGGCTGTTGAGGGGTACTGGAGGACCAGAGTTGGGAAACACAATCTGGTGTAATATTATCTTCACCACAAGGGGGCAGTTGCCTATAGACAACACAGATGTTAAAACAACATTGGAGGGGTTTAAATTAGCCATGACCACTGACAGTAGAACAAGATTCAGTCTGTCTGCCTTAGACTTGACCACTGACAATAGAACAGTGGTGTAAAGTACTTAAGTAGTACTTTAAAGTATTTTTACTTAAGTAGTATTTATAAATAAAATAATGTACTTTTTACTCTAAGTTTTCCCTGACACCCATAAATGTGAAATGCTTAGCAGGACAGATTTAAAAAAAAAAAAATCAGGCACTTAAAGAGAAAATCCCTGGTCATCCCTACTGCATCTGATCTGGCAGACACAAATGATTTGTTTGTAAATGATGTCTGAGTGTTGGAGTGTACCCCTGGCTATCAGTACATTTAAAAAACAAGAAAATTGTGCCGTCTGGTTTGCTTAATATAAGGAATTTGACATGATTTATACTTTTACTTTTGATACTTAAGTATATTTAAAACCAAATACATATAGACTTTCTCAAGTAGTATTTTACTGGGTGACTTTCACTTTTACTTGAGTCATTTTCTATTTAGGTATCTTTACTTTTACTCAAGTATTACAATTGGGTACTTTTTCCATCACTGACAATAGAACAAGGTTCAGTCTGTATGAATGCTAGACAACAGTCTCCACAGCACCAGAGAAATCTGGTTATCACCTGTTTATCTGCTGTACTGTCAGGCCCAAAAAGAGGCTCAACATCACACTGCAGTCAAGAGGATTCACCACATCCCTCTCTCTTAGTATGTTAAGATGTGTTGTCTACAAACTAAGTCACAATATATAATGATTGAAAAACAAATCTAATTTATGAAACTATTGCATAACATTCTATTTATTCCTTTGTTTTCCCATCCCTATGTAAAGACTACAATCAGCCAATCCCACGGGACAACAGCAGTCACCTGACCCTGCAAACAAATAACACATTTCTAGTGGTCACCTTTCTCTTGTCTCCAAGTACGGCGTGGGCCTTCGCTAGGATGGGTAGCGACCAATCAAAACCATCCTCATCGTCCTCACTGCACTCGTCAGAGACGTGCAAGCCTTGTTCTCCGGCGGTGGGGCGACGCTGGTAGGTTCTGCAGGGCTTCTTACTGTAGACCTTAGTGGGAGGACGAGGGTGAGTCATCAGGTGGACCACCTCTCTCTCCTCCTTCTCCCAACAACTAGCCTGCTCCTTAAGTCGCTCAGCCTGAAATTAACACCCAGATCAACAGACATTATGACCATGTCGGAGAAACACACTGGCAGGCAGACTCAACATCCTCATCCGTAGGCTAATGGGGAAATAAACAGACACGCGTACCTAAGTCTGTCCGCCTTAGACTTGACCACTGACAATAGAACAAGGTTCAGTCTGTCCGCCTGACTGTTGCACAACAGTCTCCACAGCACACACACACACACACACACACACACACACACACACACACACACACACACACACACACACACACACACACACACACACACACACACTACTACCAGTTACTTTCACCTTATCTCTGCCTATACGTGTCCTTTCTATGACAGACTGACCAGGTGAATCCAGGTTAAAGATATGATCGCTTATTGATGTCACTTGTTAAATCCACTTCAATCAGTGTAGATAAAGGGGTGGAGACAGGTTAAAGAAGGATATTTAAACCTTGAGATAATTGAAACATGGATTGTGTATGTGTGCCATTCAGAGGGTGATTTAAGTGCCTTTGATCGGGGTACGGTAGTAGGTGCCAGATGCACCTGTTTGAGTGTGTCAGGAACTGCAACGCTGCTGGGTTTTTGATGCTCAACAGTTTCCCATGTGTATCAAGAATGGTCCACCACCCAAAGGACATTCAACCAACTTGACACAACTGTGGGAAGCATTGGAGTAAAATGGGCCAGCATCCCTGTGGAACGCTTTCGACAGTTTGTAGTCCATGCCCTGACAAATTGAGGCTGTTCTGAGGACAAAAGGGGTTGCAACTCAATATTAGGAAGGTGTTTGCGAATGTTTTGTACACTCAGTGTTTAGCTTCCCCTCTAATTTCTGATATTTTTTAATTTGAATTGTATTATTAGGTATAATTTGATATTGAACGCTGCACTGTTGGGCAGGGCTTTTGCACGTTAAGCATTTCACTATACTGGTACGTGTGGCAAACAAACACAATCTGAATTAACATCATGACATTTCAATCACCATGATGATAACGAGACTAGACTGCCTCTTCTTGTTGATTGGATGTGTGCGTGCGTGCGTGCGCGTGTGTCAAAGCAGAGGAAGAAATTGCTGTTAAGCAACCATGGAGAGATTGCATTTCATGGAATATTTAGTACTATTAATTATGTAGTGAACTGATTTGGGGCAATTGTGCACCACATTAAATTTCTAGTGACAGTGAACAGGCTTTGCCCATTAATGTCCTTGGTTTGAACTCTGAAAGCTAACCAAACAATACATTTAACAGACTGTAAGAGGGTGGGGGGGTGTAGAATGATCACACAGCCTCAGCTGAAGACACTGACTAAGCCTATAGAACTAGAGCAGAGGTACTGGGTGTGCAGGGTTTTGTACCAGCCCAGCACAAACACACCTGATTTACCTAATCATGATCTAGACTAGACCAGACTGAAGACCATGATTTGTTTATTATTTGACTCGGGTTTTAGTGATGAGCTGAAACAACAAAAACACTGCATACCCATTAACTCTTGAGGAGGAAAGTGGAATAACACTGTGTATATGTGGTGTGTGTCTTTACGAGACTTACATCCATCTCAGCCTCTCTCTCCTCCTCAGACAGGACAGAGTTGAGGGCCACAGCGGGGGTCCAGTGCAGGGCGTCAGGGTCGACCTGGTTCAGCCTGGGGCTGGCTCGCAGCTTCTCCATGTGTCTCTGGATCAATCGCTCTCTTCGGATCACCACAAACCTAGAGTAATAAATCAACAAGATCAAATCAATCAATCGATACTGATTCACTACATCAGGGATGTCCAACCCTCTTCCTGGAGATCTACCGTCCTGTGGGTTTTCAGTCCAACCCTCTTTCTGGAGAGCTACGGTCCTGTGGGTTTTCAGTCCATCCCTCTTTCTGGAGAGCTACGGTCCTGTGGGTTTTCAGTCCAACCCTCTTCCTGGAGAGCTATGGTCCTGTGGGTTTTCAGTCCAACCCTAATTTAACACACCTGATTCTTCTAATTAGCTGCTCAACAAGACCTTAACCTGTTGAGGACAGAGGGCGCTGTTTTCACTTTGGGGGAAAATCGTGCCCAATTTAAACGGCCTCGTACTCAATTCTTGCTCGTACAATATGCATATTATTATTACTATTGGATAGAAAACACTCTCTAGTTTCTAAAACCGTTTGAATTATATCTGTGAGTAAAACAGAACTCATTTTGCAGCAAACTTCCTGACAGAAAGTGGAAAATCTGAAATCGATGCTCTGTTCTAGGGCCTGCCTATAAATGTCCTTGATATTTATTAGTATACATGCACTTCATACGTCTTCCACTAGATGTCGACAGGCAGTGAGAGAAGAAATGGAGTGTATAACTTGATCTGGGGTCGAATAAAAGCTCTTGGCATGACGTGTCACCAGTTTCCTCTTTTCTGGAGCGTGCGAGAAGGGACCTGGTATTGCCTTCTGAAAAGCTGTCGTTATAGACGACTAATATCTCCGGCTTTGATTTTATTTGATAAATGTGACAATATCATCGTAAAGTATGTTTTTTCAATATAGTTTTATTAGATTATTGAAATTTATTCGGGACGTTAGGCGTGTTGCGTTGTGTGCCTTTGTTCAGGAAGGAGAGCTTCGCGCTACTTTGCTAGCTTTCCGTGCTAATTGACTGGAGAAGAGGACATTCTAAAACCAAACAACGATTGTTCTGGACAAAGGACCCCTCTTACAACATTCTGATGGAAGATCATCAAAAGTAGGACCCATTTTATGATGCTATTTCATATATTTGTCGAACATGTGAAATAGTAGTTTGCGCCCAGATTTTGGGCACTCTCTCCCTATAACTAAGCTGGATGTCGTAATGAAGTTATTTTTAAAATTCTAACACGGCGATTGCATTAAGAACTAGTGTATCTATAATTTCCTATACAACATGTATTTTTTAGTAACGTTTATGAATAGTTATTTGGTCAGAATAGTTGAGTGTCATAAAAATATCCGCACATTCTGGGAAAAAGATGCTACGTTAGCACAATGTATAACCACTGATTTCAGCTCTAAATATGCACATTTTCGAACAAAACATAAGTGTATGTATAACCTGATGTTATAGGACTGTCATCTGATGAAGGTTTATTCGCTATCGCTAACGTGCCTATTGCTATCGCTAACGTGCCTTGATGAATGAATGCGGTAGTGTGGTAGGCTATTGTAGTAAGCTAATATAATGCTATATTGTGTTTTCGCTGTAAAACACTTAAAAAAATCGGAAATATTGGCTGGATTCACAAGATGTTTGTCTTTAATTTGCTGTACACCATCGATTTTTCAGAAATGTTTTATGATGAGTATTTAGGTATTTGACGTTGGTGTTTGTAATTACTCTGGCTGCTTCGGTGCTATTTCTGACGGTAGCTGTGATGGTAGCTGCAATGTAAAACTGATTTATACCTCAAATATGCACATTTTTCGAACAAAACATAGATTTATTGTATAACATGTTATAAGACTGTCATCTGATGAAGTTGTTTCTTGGTTAGTTTGGTTGGTTCTTGGTTAGTTAGGTTGGCTTTGTGCATGCTACCTGTGCTGTGAAAAATGTCTGTCCTTTTTTGTATTTGGTGGTGAGCTAACATAAATATATGTGGTGTTTTCGCTGTAAAACATTTTAAAAATCGGACATGTTGACTGGATTCACAACATGTGTATCTTTCATTTGCTGTATTGGACTTGTTAATGTGTGAAAGTTAAATATTTCTCAAAAATATTTTTTGAATTTCGCGCTCTGCCTTTTCAGTGGAATGTGGGAGGAGTTCCGCTAGCGGAACCCCGGTGCCAGACAGGTTAACTAACTGAATCAGAACGGCTAAATTCGGGTTGGACCGAACCTACAGTAGATCTCCAGGAAGGGGGTTGGACTGAAAACCCACAGGACCGTAGCTCTCCAGGAAGAGGGTTGGACTGAAAACCTACAGGACGGTAGATCTCCAGGAAGAGGGTTGGACTGAAAACCCACAGGACAGTAGATCTCCAGGAAGAGGGTTGGAGTGAAAACCTACAGGACAGTAGATCTCCAGGAAGAGGGTTGGACTGAAAACCTACAGGACAGTAGATCTCCAGGAAGAGGGTTGGGCTGATAACCTACAGGATGGTAGATCTCCAGGAAGAGGGTTGGACTGAAAACTTACAGGACAGTAGATCTCCAGGAAGAGGGTGGACAGCCCTGGTCTACATGGATCACAGATTCACTACACTACATATACAGTATCTTGATTCGATAAGTATTCAACTGCCTGAATCAATACATGTCAGATTCACCTTTGGCAGCGATTAAAGCTGTGAGTCCTTCTGGGTAAATCTCTAAGAAATTTACACACCTGGATTGTGCAATATTCACCCATTGTACTTTTTAAAATTCTTAAAGTTCTGTCAAATTGATTGTTAATCATTGGTAGACAACCATTTACAGGTCTTTCCATAGATTTTCATTCAGATTTAAATTCAAAACTGTAACTCGGCCACTCAGGAACATTCACGGTCTTCTTAGTAAGCAACTCTAGTGCGGATTTGGCCGTGTGTTTTAGGTTATTGTCCTGCTGAAAGGTGGATTCATCTACCAGTGTCTGGTGGAAAGCAGACAACCAAGTTTCCCTCTAGGATTTTGCCTGTGCTTAGTTCCATTCATTTATTTTTTTATCCTGAAAAACTTCCCAGTCCTTAACAATTACAAGCATACCCATAACATGCCACCACCATGCTTGAAAATATGGAGAGTGGTACTCAGTAATGTGTTGTATTGGATTTGCCCCAAACATAACACTTTGTATTCAGGACAAAAAGTTAATTGCTTTGTCACATTTGTTGCAGTATTACTTTATTGCCTTGTGGCCAACAGGATGCATGTTTTGGAATATATTTATTCTGTACAGGCTTCCTTCTTTTCACTCTGCCAATTAGGTTAGTATTGTGGAGTAACTAAAATGTTGTTGATCCATCCTCAGTTTCTCCTATCACTGCCATTAAATTCTGCAACTGTTTTAAAGTCACCTTTGGCCTCATTGTGAAATCCCTGAGTGATTTCCTAACTGAGTTAGGAAGCATCTTTGTACGGTAATTAATAACTTCACCATGCTCAAAGGGATGTTCAATGTCTGATTTTTTTATATATATACCCATCTACCAACAGCTGCCCTTCTTTGTGAGGTACTGGAATACTTCCCTGGTCTTTGTGGTTGAATCTGTGTTTGAAATCCACTGCTCGACTAAGGGACCTTACAGATAGTTGTATGTGTGGGGTTCAGAGACGAGGTAGTCATTCATAAAATCATGTTAAACACTATTATTGCACACAGAGTGAGTCCATGAAACTTATGTGACTTGTTAAGCCCAATTTTTACTCCTGAACGTAATTTGGTCTTGCCATAAAAAAAAAGGGGGTTGAATACTTACTGAAACATTTTCAAAAAACATAATTCCACTTTGGGTCATTGTGTGTGACAAAAATTCCACTTTGGGTCATTGTGTGTGACAATAATTCCACTTTGGGTCATTGTGTGTGACAATAATTCCACTTTGGGTCATTGTGTGTGACAAAAATTCCACTTTGGGTCATTGTGTGTGACAATAATTCCACTTTGGGTCATTGTGTGTGACAAAAATTCCACTTTGGGTCATTGTGTGTGACAAAAATTCCACTTTGGGTCATTGTGTGTGACAAAAAAAATCTCAATTGAATCCATTTGAAATGCAGGCTGTAACAACATAATGTGTTACATGTAAAGGGGTACGAACACTTTCTGAAGGCACTAAGTGAATTTGTCACAATACTTTTGGTCCCTTAAAATGGGGGATGACTATGTACCCTCAGAAATAGCCTCAAATTAAAGCTGAGAGTTTGCACTTTAACCTCATCATCACTGTATCATTTCAAATCCAAAGTGCTGGTGTACAGAGCACAAACAAACAAAAAAATGGTTACTGTCCCAATACTTTTGGAGCTCACTGCACTGCCCATAATGTCTATACACACACTATCATATACATATATTTATATCCTGGACTCTGACATTGCACGTTCTAATATTTCTATATTCCTTTCTATATTTATTTTTAATTTTGCGTGTATTGTTGTATATCGTTAGATATTAGTGTACTGTTGGAACACAAGCATTTCACTACACCTGCAATAACATCTGTTAAATATGTGTACGCGACCAATAACATTTTATTTTATTTGATCCTATGTCAGCGCAGAAACGTGGTAATTAACTACAATGACCATAATCCATTGGGCCAGTTTTTTCCGGCTCGGAACAGAGACGGGTCAGAGAGAAAAAGCGAGGTTTCACTCTCGTCAAAATCTGTCAAAAATAAGACCAATGCGTTTCTATGGGCTTATATTGGACCTGACAGACAATGGAATATTTTCTATGTTTTGGCAATTGAATATTCACTATTTTTGGCTTCGGAATTCCCATGAACCCACTAAGGTCGATGTCCGCGCCACTGCGGAAATCGAATTGGCATAATATAAACATCTGTATCCAAATCAGTCAGTTTAAGTTGAAGGTATATCTGTTTTTTAGCCTTGGATGCATCTCAATCCACCACATCCACATATGTCGCACTTTTGAAAGGTGACAAAGTTAGAGCGGTGTTTGTCAGACCACGAGACAACCCGAAAAATTGGTCTTCTCACAAAATCGTCTATAGTGTCCGAACGGTTTGGTCGACACAGACAGACACAGACCAAATGTGTGAGTTAAGACTGACCTGCCGTCCTGTCTGTCAATCATGCGGAGGTTGTGGAGAGTAGAAGTAATGTCATGTGGACACATCCCGG
Organism: Salvelinus namaycush; assembly: GCF_016432855.1. NCBI lineage: Eukaryota > Metazoa > Chordata > Actinopteri > Salmoniformes > Salmonidae > Salvelinus > Salvelinus namaycush. Next base: position 3,482,257 of record NC_052341.1, on the reverse strand, counting down.
TGGCCTTGCTTATTCCTTTAACGCTGATGTGTTTATCTGGCTGCTTATAGAGGTACTCCACCATGACACTTTTCCAATATGCCAGGTAGGATAAGCGACCCAGATCTGACAGAGGTTTCTCTGGGGAGCCAGCTTGTCCTTCCTGCCTCGAGAGAAGGTAACCTGAAACAGACACATTCAAACAAAACAAAATGGTGTGAGAGGATGAAGACATAACATGGAAAAGACACAGTAAGCTTACCTAAAATGAACTATTATAACAAAACAACAATTTTGTGAGAAGGTAGGTAACCTAAAAAGACACATTCAAATGATGTGTGGGCCCCTCTGGCCCCCACTCCCAAAGGTTTCTTCTCTCTTCAACTGTTGTCCTTACCTCGATGTCGAGCTCCCCATCTCTCCTTGCCCTAGTTCTACAGTGACTAGCCAAACTGATCAGGAGCTGAGACTCGACTGTTGTCCTTACCTCGATATCGAGCTCCCCATCTCTCCTTGCCCTAGTTCTACAGTGACTAGCCTAACTGATCAGGAACTGAGACTCGACTGTTGTCCTTACCTCGATGTCGAGCTCCTCATCTCTCCTTGCCCTAGTTCTACAGTGACTAGCCTAACTGATCAGGAACTGAGACTCGACTGTTGCTCTTTACCTCGATATCGAGCTCCCCATCTCTCCTTGCCCTAGTTCTACAGTGACTAGCCTAACTGATCAGGAGCTGAGACTCGACTGTTGTCCTTACCTCGATATCGAGCTCCCCATCTCTCCTTGCCCTAGTTCTACAGTGACTAGCCTAACTGATCAGGAACTGAGACTCGACTGTTGCTCTTTACCTACTTCCTTAGAAATATAATAATGACAGTGGACAGACGGACACTTTCTGTAATTCCCCTTGTCACTGCAATAATACACATACGCTCCATCATCCTAACCAACAACAAGTTATTCCTACTAATATGCTGATTATGTAAGGGATAAACAACGAGGAGCTATGCGTTCTATGGAACATAATGAACTACGTGGACCTTCCACAGAGTTGCATTATTTTCCAGAGAACACATAGAGCCCCGAGTTGATAATCCCTTCCATAGTGTAACGACCCTGGGTTTATAAGCGTGGATATCGACTCTGCCGCTCGAGCATGCTTTTGCGGCACAGTCGATAGCGCGCTGGAACTTCGGGATAGAAGGTTGAGGGTTCGAGACCTGCTCCCTGCCGGTTTCATTACGATACCACGGCTATAATTTAACACATTTGCTGGTAGAAATGTGTTCAACATCCCCTGAAGTAGCCAGCTAGCAAGTTTTACTAGATAGCTCCAGTAGTTGCCGTGGTAACCAAATACACAGACTTGCTAGTTTAGCTAACCAATAAGAGAGCTCCGATGTATAATGAGAAACACCACGGGTCACTCATTTATATAGTTTGGAAGTACACACAGGTGTCTGTAATCATGGGTGTGGCTTGATGTCATTGGTTGATTTACAGATACAAACAGAACATATAAAAAGCATCATAGATACAATAATAAAAAATAATGACCTAACATTATTATTTTGGAAACGATACATTAATGATATTGTTGTTCTATGGAGGGGTGATGCAAAACAGCTCCAGGCGTTTCCATGCTTTTATTAACTCTTGTTCTGAGCACCTGAGATTTACTATGCAGTCTGACGCACGTTAAATCAATTTCCTTGATCTTTTGATTTTGTGTGAGGATAACGTTCTATACACTGATCTTTACAGGAAACCTACTGATCCTAACAGTTTGTTGAGGGCTGATAGTTGTCACACGCTTCTCTTGAAAAACTGTTTACCCTACAGCCAACTGAGATGCAAAGAAAATTCAAAGAGAGGGGGTACAAAAACGGTCATATTGATACTGCCATTGAGAAAATCCCAAACAAATCGAGACATGATCTTTTTTGAATGACAGTCTCGCAAAGAGCAAAGAGCTCTGAACAAACTAAGGGACTCGTTCAAACAATGGCACATTCTAAAATCTAATGACAGTATCGGTAATGTGTTTTCAGGCCGTCCCTTGGTCGTATTCTCGCAGGGCAGAAATCTCAGAGATTAAACTCTGATTTACCACCCCACAATACACCCGCACAACGTCTATTTGCGCCTCTACCGTAATGGAAACTACATGTCACGTTCCTGACCTTATTTCCTTTGTTTAGTCTTTGTTTAGTTGGTCAGGGCGTGAGCTGGGTGGGTGTAGTCTATGTTATGTGTTTCGTTGTTTAGGTTTTTTCTAATTGGCCTGATATGGTTCTCAATCAGAGGCAGGTGTTTTACGTTGTCTTTGATTGGGAACCATATTAAGGTAGCCTGTTTGCACTGTTGGTTTGTGGGTGATTGTTTTCTGTCTTTGTGTTCTGCACCAGATAGGACTGTTTTCGGTTTTCACATGTATTGTTTTGTAGCTTGTAGTGTTCACGTTATTATTCTTTATTAAACATGTTGAACACTAGCCGCGCTGCGTTTTGGTCCTCTCCTTCATCCCAGGAAGAAAACCATTACACTACAAGTGTAATGGCTGTGCTTAATGTAATGGCACTTACAAATGTGGATCCTTTAAACACCGTCAAACAAGGAAACAAATCCCAATCAAAGGTGTTATCACGTGCTTTACTAAGGCAGTTATTTATCTTATAACTTGTCCTTGTGGTAAAACAAAATGTGGGTAAAATGAAGCGCAAACTAAAAGTACGAATCTTGGAGCATCGTAGCACAATTAGGTGCAAAAACACGACCAGTTGCGGCCCACTTTTTGGAAGTGAACCACTATTTCGTCCCTTTGTTATATCGGCATCGAACATGTCACCCTCCCTAGGAAAGGGGGTGACCTCGACAATTTATTGTTAAAACGAGAGGCTGCCTGGATCTTACATTTTTCTTGAATTTGGTAGCTCATGTTGACCAGTAGTGTGTGCCACAGAAAGTATTTGACTCTAGTCACAAAAGGTAGTGGTTATTTCAGCAATAATCATTTTCAGAGCCCTCTACTGTTCTCTCTACCCATCCCTCAATCCCCTATTCCATCATGGTTTTCCCTCTTACGAATTTTCCTACATTGTTTTTGAACTTTTTCTGTTTTGTTTTAAGAATGTAGGTACAGTAGTAATAATAAAATAATAATAACAATAATAAATAAAACTTTGTACTCTGGGTGAAAAATAAAGTTCAAATATATAAGTCAACATGAATGTAGAGGAAAGGGGGCAAACTAGATCACAACTATTCCGGCCACATACGATTCTAGGTCTCGAAGGGAAAATCGCGGACTTGGAAGATGACAAGGGGGTTATCTTCCCTAAAATAAGTGTGGATCACCTGAGGCCTCAAATAGAGGAGACTCCTCGGATCCCTCATAAAATAAAATCAGCAGCCTCCTCAGCCACCACACCAGCATCCTCCACCTCCTCAGCCACCACACCAGCATCCTCCACCTCCTCAGCCACCACACCAGCATCCTCCACCTCCATAGCCACCACACCAGCATCCTCCACCTCCTCAGCCACCACACCAGCATCCTCCACCTCCACAGCCACCACACCAGCGTCCTCCACACCAGCATCCTCCACCTCCTCAGCCACTACATCAGCATCCTCCACCTCCTCAGCCACCACAGCAGGCCTCCACCTCCTCAGCCACCACACCAACATCCTCCACCTCCACAGCCACCACACCAGCATCCTCCACCTCCTCAGCCACCACACCAACGTCCTCCACACCAGCAGGTGCAGCCACCACACCAGCCACCACAGCAGGCCCCCACCTCCTCAGCCACCACACCAGTGTCCTCCACCTCCTCAGCCACCACAGCAGGCCTCCACCTCCTCAGCCACCACGCCAGCATCCTCCACCTCCTCAGCCACCACACCAGCATCCTCCACCTCCTCAGCCACCACACCAGCATCCTCCACCTCCTCAGCCACCACACCAGCATCCTCCACCTCCACACCAGCATCCTCCACCTCCTCAGCCACCACACCAGCATCCTCCACCTCCACAGCCACCACACCAGCATCCTCCACCTCCTCAGCCACCACACCAACATCCTCCACCTCCTCAGCCACCACACCAGCATCCTCCACCTCCACCACCACACCAGTGTCCTCCACCTCCTCAGCCACCACACCAGCATCCTCCACCTCCACCACCACACCAGTGTCCTCCACCTCCTCAGCCACCACACCAGCAGCAGCAGCTACTGATATAAACAAATGTATGTATGTAATCCTGTCAGGTTGATCCATGTATATATCTCAGTACACTTACAGGTACATTTTCCAGGTGTTGCAGAGGCTTGGGGAGGGAAAGATGTATATGTGCTGTGGTCTAGAATCAGCCCATATCAAATCTTTTATCAGGATCTCCACAGGACTGGTCCAAATATGGAGCTGGAAAGCGAGGTACTGTATGTGCAACACAGTCTTACATGTAAACACTGTATGTGTGTGATTCATCTGTGTATTTGAAGAAAACCTAAATTGTTGTTTTTCCATGTAACAGATTTACCTTCACTGTCTTTCTTTTTTTTCCTTCTGTCAGACCATCAATGCCTACATGTTCCATCTGGTGCAGAATTTGAACAGGCAGTCAACCCGAGCAAGCTTTCTACATTGACACCTTTAAAATGACTGGCACTTGGGGGAGCAAGAAATCAAAAGGTCGGTTGGATTATTCTCATAATATCATAATGCTAAATTTGACAGATTTTGAACTCAAGCAACTGTATCCTTGCTCTTTTAAATTTAAAATTGATCCAATGATGTACAAGTACACTATTGGCATCATCAATGAACACAACCGCTGGACTGTGATGGTAAGAGCCGCTAAGGCAGTACTAAGAAATACATACATATTACAGAACATACATGTGAACACATACACGTGTGTAAAATGTCGTTGAATACTTGCAAATTATAATCTTAAGTGTAACATAATTTTGTTGGGGAAAACTCAAATGACCATCACATTTCCCCCCCCCCCAGTTTGTTGAATGTTTTCTGAAGGAGGAGTCGATTGTCTTTTCAAATACGGACAAAGACGTTAACATCACGAGAAAAGAAATAGCAGTCACTCTCCTCCAAAACATTGGTATTTTCAAAAACCATTTATATGGATCTTTTAAGGTTATCTTTTATCCAACTTCTGACTAGATAGCCACTAAAACACATGTATTTAAATCATTTTGTTACAAGAAACCAATACTATTCCCTTGTTCCCTGTTTGCACAGAAAAAGACATGTAAAGATGTATAGACTACTTGACATTATGTTTTGCTAGATGACCTGAGCAAACTGTGCCACTTCTGTGGGGAGGTGGACAATAATGAGGAAGACACTACCTGGGTAATTGCTTGTTCAATTCTAAAAGGCACATTTCTACGAGTACAAATTTGTATAAGCAGTAATATTTCTAGAGGTAGTATTATCCACTTTGTCTGTAAAGCAAGAAAATGTATTTAATGTTTTAAATATATATTTAAAAAATCATCATACATTTCAGATTGGTTGTGACCGCTGCAGACGATGGTTCCACCAGTCCTGTATGAAAACCATCCCATCATTGGAGGATTATGTCTGCGCTGCCTGTCAGGACTAGGTTAGGCTTGAGTTCCAGGCGTATCACCTGGAAAACTTTCCATAAAAAGTGGACTAAATGTTCAGTCGAGCTGTTTTTTTTATTTATGTTATTTATTGTCTTTTATTTTTGATTTATTGTCATTTTATATCTTATTATGCAAATATATACATTTGTATTTCCTATTTAATGTTTGTTAACAAACTTACCTTTCTGTGATGTTTTTATGTTATTGTGTGACAATATTTGTGTATTATCTTTATTTTCTTAAACATTTGAAAAGGTTTCTAAAATACATGTTTATGTTTCTTTATACTCTAATTTTGCTTTCTGTGGCACACACTACTGGTTAACATGAGCTCCCAAAACTATTATGAAGTGTGCCAGGCCTTGCAGTCCCAAAATAGAAGGTGGGAGGAGAATTTCGGCAGGCAAGAAAATAGCCTTGCCCCCCCCTTCTAATTTCCTTAATTTTGTGGCTAGAGTCAAATCCTCTCTATAGAACAAACTGCACATCAGGATAGGCAACCGAAATGAATAATTAATAGGATAAAACACTTGAAACAAATAGCCAAACCGAAAACTGCAGACATTACTAGTGCCTCCCTGCGATCAAACCGTCATAAAACAAATGTTTTTTAAATGAAACGCAGCCTAAAGTGATCAGAAATCTCAACTAGCAAGCAAGTCGCAGCAATGAAGAATCGAGTGTGTGCACGTTCACGTGAAGGGGGGGGATTCTGTCGGGGGGGGGGATTCTGTCAGGGGGGGATTCTGCACAACACCGGAACCCATTTCAGTCCAAGTCAAGCACTGAAATAGGACTGGCCTATTTCATGACATTTCCACTAGATCAGAGCATGACATCTCTCCCTTTCACGCCGTGTGGTTATCGAAAGGGAGAGCGGGCGCAAAAGATTTTTCAAATGAGTTGCGGAACTAGTTTAATTCTCAATGGATGGAAAAAACAGACTTTGTTTGCTTGCTGTTTGAGGTGAAGAAAACATTACTTTGAGAAGCTCCACAAGTCATTAGCGGTGCTGCCAATCAGGGCCAATCAGGAATACTATCAAATCCCCAAATTAGCACATTTATAAGCCTACACTGGCGTGCAGGCTAGGTAGTCTATAGGCCTTCTTCTATGCCTGCGCGTCCTCACTCAACATTGACAGGAGCGCTTCAAACAAAAGACAATGACTAAATTGACAAAACTCGTAACTGGAAGGAAATAAACCAAAACTTGTTTCTCACAAGTGTGAGAACAGGAAGACTGGAATAATAATATTGAATGCATTAAAATAAATTACCGTAACCAAAGTAACAAATATTGTAGATTCTAAATTATAGGAATTAACGGTAAATGTACTACTGGTGATATAGGCAATGGGGAATTGATATACACTAACAATCATATTCAAACACTTCATATAAAACAATGAATGTGTACTAATTGTCGGGAGAGAGCACATTCTGGAAAGAGACATTGGGTGCATGGACAATCCGACGTCTGGGAGGAGCAAGGCGATGTGGTACGGAGCTACAGAACCAGTCAAAAGTTTGGACACGCCTACTCATTCAAGGGTTTTTCTTTATTTTGACTATTTTCTACATTGTAGAATAGTAGTGAAGACATCAAGACGATGAAATAACACATATGGAATCACGTAGTAAGCAAAAAAGCTTTAAACAAACAAAATATATTTTATATTCTTCAAAGTAGCCATCCTTTGCCTTGATGACAGCTTTGCACACACTTGGCATTCTCTCAACCAGCTTCACCTGTAATGTTTTTCCAACAGTCTTGAAGGAGTTTCCACATATGCTGAGCACTTGTTGGCTGCTTTTCCTTCACTCTGCGGTCCAACTCATCCCAAACCATCTCAATTGGGTTGAAGTCGGGTGATTGTGGAGGCCAGGTCATCTGATGCAGCACTCGATCACTCTCCTTGGTCAAATAGCCCTTACACAGCCTGGAGGTGTGTTTTGGGTCATTGTCCTGTTGAAAAACAAATGATAGTCCAACTAAGCGCAAACCAGATGGGATGGCGTATCGCTGCAGAATACTGTGGTAGAGATCAAAAATCACAAAAATCTCAAATTTGGACTCATCAAACCAAAGGACAGATTTCCACTGGTCTAATGTCCATTGCTCGTGTTTCTTCGTCCAAGCAAGTCTCTTCTTACTATTAGTGTCCTTTAGTAGTGGTGAAGGCCTGATTCACGCAGTCTCCTCTGAACAGTTGATGTTGAAATGTGTCTGTTACTTGAACTCTGCAAAGCAGAGGGCTGCAATTTCTGAGGCTGCTAACTAATTAACTTATCCTCTGCAGCACAGGTAACTCTGGGTCTTCCTTTCCTGTGGTGGTCCTCATGAGAGCCAGTTTCATCATAGCGCTTTTGAATTATTATATATATATTTTTTTATTTAACCTTTATTTAACTAGGCAAGTCAGTTAAGAACAAATTCGTATTTATAATGACAGCCTAGGAACAGTGGGTTAAACTGCCTTGTTCAGGGGCAGAATGACAGATTTTTACCTTGTCAGCTCGGGGATTCGATCTAACAACCTTTCTGTTACTGGCCCAATGCTTAATGGTTTTTGCGACTACACTTGAAGAAACTTTCAAAGTTCTAGAAATTTTCCGCATTGACTGATCTTGATGTCTTAAAGTAATGCTGGACTGTCATTTCTCTTTGCTTATTTGAGCTGTTCTTGCCATAATATGGACTTGGTCTTTTACCAAATAGGGCTATCTTCTGTATACCACCCCTACCTTGTCACAACACAACTGATTGGCTCAAACGCATTAAGGAAAGAAATTCCACAAATTAACTTTTAACAAGGCACACTTGTTAATTGAAATGCATTCCAGGTGACTACCTCATGAAGCTGGTAGAGAGAATGCCAAGAGTCTGCAAAGCTGTCATCAAGGCAAAGGGTGGCTAAGAATATAAAATATATTTTGATTTGTTTTACACTTTTTTGGTTACTACTATGTGTTATTTCATAGTTTTGATGTCTTCACTACTATTCTACAATGTAGAAAATAGTAAAAATTAAGGAAAACCCTTGAATGAGAAGGTGTGTTCAAAGTTTTGACTGGTACTGTATTTGTTACAGCTCGACTAAAAACAATCTCTGTCGACCAACAGCCTAACGACCAAACAATTGACCAGTCAACTAATTGGGGGCAGCCCTAACATAATAGCAAGCTAGGACTGATGGTTTGGTTAGCTAAACTAGCAAGTCTGTTTGGTTACCAAGGCAACTACTGTCTAGTAGTAAAAGTACTAAATTATAGCCATGGTATAAAAGGAACTTGGGGCTCTATGTGTTCTGTGGAAACTATTTCCACTCTGTGGAAGGTGAGTTCCACTCAGTTAGGGCGTCGTGGAACACACCTTCTATGGAACGCATAGCCCCTCGATGATTATCCCATACATAAATGGGCTGATTTATGTAAATAAAAATGAGCTCAAGTCAGATAGGTTACCTACTGTTGGAGACTAACAAGACATTCAAATAAAACAATACTGCGTTTACATAGACAACCCTAATTCAGATAATGTTGTATGCTTTAGATGCCAGGATGTCAAACTCATTTTAACCTTTCTTCTAGTAGAATTCACTCTATTGGCGAAGAGAATCCTATTCGGAGACCCATGTGGTCTGACAACAGCTGATAATCAGCTGAGGGGACAGGTTGAACCAAAATGAACGAATGGCGAAAATCAACACCACTGTACATTAGATGATGCATTCTCAGTAGGAGGAGCCTAGTGTGCCGTTATTTGATGCTTACTGCATTCGTTTTAACTAAACACTATGTTCTAAATAGTATGTTGTACCATTAGTACACAGTGTGCAGTTTAAATAAGTAGTAGACAAGCCAGATTTTGGGGACACGACCACATTCAAACAATACCATTGTGAGAAAGTAGGCTAGTATGTAACCTAAAAAGACAAAAACACATGCTAGCCAGAGACAGCTGCATGTCTTAAGATTTCATTTCAATCTCCGTCCTGTCAAAAATGACATTCATAATATGACGTGACATCCTGTGTTGAGGAGCAGATCCATTTTCACCTTCAAACAGCAGAAAGGGAGGCAATCAGTTTCCCTCTCCTTCAACCTCTGTCAGCTATGATACATGCTGCCAAGGGCAACAAAAGGAGATGGAGAGGAAGGGAGAGAGGAGAAGAGGGGGGGGGGGGGGGGAAGAGGAAACAAAGCCACAGAACAAATGGAGGCGCAGCAGCTGGATGTCATTTCTCACAAAAGGCGGCACTTATTAGACATGAAGAGAGAGAGAGAAAAACCGAAACGTAAAAAGGTAGCGGTGTCTGTATGTAATTTGTTTTAGAGCTGTCCTGTCAAGGGTCATCCATTATAAGCAGCTTGAAATTAATGAATGTCTTTTAATGTGTGCACCCACTACCAGGAAACAAACAAGCACATCTAATTACCAAACACTGAATACATAATATTCCAGTCATTATGACAATATTCATTACCCGAAGCTCAGGAGAAAGGAGAGAATAGTCAATAATTTACCCAAATAAATAAATATGCTGCTAGAACAGAAATCACAGTAAATCACAGAAAATAATATCGTAACACGAATAAGTCATATTTTATTCTGTGTGTTTTACTAAATGTATTTGATGTGATTTACCATCTGTAAATCTAAACAAAAAAGAGCCTATTCAGAATCCACTGGGGGTAATGATTAGAGAGAAGGGGGGAAAAAATGCATTATTCACGCTGGCAAACGAAGCTAATGCTTTCCCTCTCGCAGCGAAGCGACCTGAGACAGTGTTTCTCTAATACAATACAATAAAAGCAGAACATTTCTTAATCTGAACAACTTCCAAAGCCACAGTGTACAGTCCAAATGGCACCCTTTTCCCTAGTTAGTGCACTACAGTCCTGTAGGACCCTGGTCAAAAGTAGCGCACTATATAGGGTGACATTTAGGACACACCTCATTTTCCAATAAAGCCCTCTTTGAGCTCAGAACTCAGCTGTGTTCAATCTCTTCTTAATCCCTCTCTCCCTGTTATCAACACACTGTCAATATCACACATCCAGCCCCTCTCTCTCTCGCTCTCTCTCTCGCTGCATCTCTTAATGTGTCTCAATAGTGAACAAAATGGGCAAGAAATCAAACGCCCCATTACATCTCTTCCACGTACAAACGCACGCTCGCGCGCACACACATACACGCTCGCGCGCACACACACACACACACACACACACACACGCACACACACACGCACGCACACACGCACCACTCCTCCAAAGAGAAAAAGAGTGTACTAATAAAATAGCTATGACAAACTGTCCAAATCTGGCACCTAAACACGATGCCGTCTCTAGGCAGCAGTTGCTTTCAGAAGTACACCAGAACATCCTGATTATATTATTGAAAACATACTCTTATGCAAGTACATTGAACAAAAATATAAACGCAACATGGTCCCATGTTTCATGAGTTGAAATAAAAGATCCCAGAAATTTTACATACGCACAAAAAGCTTATTTCTCTCAAATTTTGTGCATACATTTGTTTACATTCCTGTTAGTGAGCATTTGTTTCTCTTTTGCCAAGATAATCCATCCACCTGACAGGTGTGGCATATCAAGAAGTTGATTAAACAGCATGATCATTACACAGGTGCACCTTGTGCTGGGAACAATAAAAGACCACTCTAAAACGTGTAGTTTTGTCACACAGCACAATGTCACAGATGTCTCAAGTTTTGAGGGAGTGTGCAATTGTCATGCTGACTTCAGGAATATCCACCAGAGCTGTTGCCAGATAATTGAATGTTAATTTCTCTACCATAAGCCACCTCCAACTTCATTTTAGGGAATTTGGCAGTTTGTCTAACTGGCCTCACAACCGAAGACCACATGTATGGGGTCATGTGGGCGAGCAGTTTGCTGATGTCAATATTGTGAACAGAGTGCCCCATGGTGGCGTTAGGGTTATGGTAAGGGCAGGCATAAGCTACAGACAACTAACACAATTGCATTTTATCAATGGCAATTTTAATGCACAGAAATACCATGTTGAGATCCTGAGGCCCATTTAGTTTAAGGTATCTGTATTCCCAGTCATGTGAAATCCATAGATTAGGGCCTAATGAATTTATTTCAATTGATTGATTTCCTTATATGAACTGTAATTCAGTAAAATCTTTGAAATTGTTACATGTTGCGTTTATATTTTTTGATCAGTATAAATTGCCTTTGATTTACACATTTCAATGAATTCACAAGCACTTGACTGACACAAATCTATGCCTGAGGAAACATTTTAAAAATCAGGCAAGCATTCTAGAATCAAGCTGGCATTGAGTTTTATGTTCTTAGAACGCATTAAGGGACTTACTGAAATCAATGAGGAACCTTCCAAAGCCTTGTCTTTGGTACTGAGGCATGATCATTATACAGGAGACGTTGTACCTCTGCTGGCAAAGCTTTTCCTGAGGGAAGGGGAAACAAATCACGTATGTCAGAGCTCTGCTGAAGCTGGCTATTTACTGCACCTGTCGCTGTCCTTGTCTAAAGCACACGCGCACACACACACACACAAATGTGAACACACACATGTACATGAACGCGCACAATCCCTTGTGAAGTGTCACTGCATTAATCATGACTAATATAGTAAAGACAGTGTCACTGCATTAATCATGACTAATATAGTAAAGACAGTGTCACTGCATTAATCATGACTAAGATAGTAAAGACAGTGTCACTGCAATAATCATGACTAATATAGTAAAGACAGTGTCACTGCATTAATCATGACTAATATAGTAAAGACAGTGTCACTGCATTAATCATGACTAAGATAGTAAAGACAGTGTCACTAGATTAATCATGACTAATATAGTAAAGACAGTGTCACTGCATTAATCATGACTAATATAGTAAAGACAGTGTCACTAATTCAATCATGACTAATATAGTAAAGACAGTGTCACTGCATTAATCAAACATTTTTCATGCTATTGAATATCCTCACCTTGGAGAAATAACCCACAAGGTGACAGCCTTTGTCGTCGTTCTTTGTTAGTATGTAAAAAAGAAAAGGCTCCACGTCGTAATATAGGGTCTTGTGATCGAGGAACAGCATGGCTAACAGGCAGAGGTTTTGGCAGAAGAGCTTGCTGACATTTCCATCAACCTAAACACAGAACAAGACCAGCATAAGAACATTGTTCAAATTCAAACCAACCAGTTGATTCTTTCCTCCTGTTCCTCAAAACCATTCAGTCACATTTCACACAGATGCAGCACCATGATCACGGGGCAGTATCTCAAATGGAACTCAATTCCCTTTTAAGTGCACTACAATTTGACCAATAAAGGATCTGCTTCAAAGTAGTGCACTACAATTTGACAAATAAAGGATCTGCTTCAAAGTAGTGCACTACAATTTGACAAATAAAGGATCTGCTTCAAAGTAGTGCACTACAATTTGACCAGGCCAATAAAGGATCTGCTTCAAAGTAGTGCACTACAATTTGACCAGGCCAATAAAGGATCTGCTTCAAAGTAGTGCACTAATAAAGGATCTGCTTCAAAGTAGTGCACTATAATTCAGTGCCCTCAAAGTATTTACACCCCTTGACTTTTTCCACATTTTGTTGTGTTACAAGCTGCGATTCAAATGGATCTAATTGTCTTTATACACACACACACACACACACACACACACACACACACACACACACACACACACACACACACACACACACACACACACACACACACACACACACACACACACAACTGTTCAAAAGTTTGGGGTCACTTAGAAATGTCCTTGTTCTTGAAAGAAAAGCACATTTTCTGTGCATTAAAATAACATCAAATTGATCAGCAATACAGTGTAGACATTGTTAATGTTGTAAATGACTATTGCAGCTAGAAACGGCAGATTGTTTATGGAATATCTACATAGGTGTACAGAGGCCCATTATCAGCAACCATCACTCTTGTGTTTCAATGGCACGTTGTGTTAGCTAATCCAAGTGTATCATTTTAAAAGGCTAATTGATCATTAGAAAACCCTTTTGCAATTATGTTAGCACAGCTGAAAACTGTTGTCCTGATTAAAGACTTTAGACTAATTGAGTATCTGGAGCATCAGCATTTGTGGGTTTGATTACAGGCTCAAAATGGCCAGAAACATATATATATATATATTTGGTCAAAAGTATTGCACTATATATAGGGAATATACTGCCATTTGGGACACAACCATTGCTTTACTACTGTGAAGAGTGACCTCTGACCTCGAACACTGAAAGGTCGTCCTTCCTGTAAATCTCATTGGCCGGAGGGTGAAAGCAGCCACACTTCTTGGTGTGTTGCTGTAGGATGTTCTTGCTTCTCATGTACTTCAGACAGAACTCACACAGGTGAAGCGTATGCAATCTGCCAACGACAGACATAACAAGACCATTTGTATTTCAGCTTGCAAATTAAAAGCCTAGAAAACAAAGTAAATCCGAACACTGGTATAATGCTCTCAAAATACAGTATTTCTATAGGACAAGGACAATGTTTTCAAAACTAGGTCTAATAACATTGATTGGTCCTAATTTGGCTGAGTAAAAAAATGAAGCTTACCTTGAGTATTCAGGTGGGTAAGGCGAAGAGTACCAGGTTTGGATACAATACTTCCCAAACTCTATGAAGGCAGGGAATCGTCCAGAGTCAGTGATGGTCATGGTTCCATTTCTCTAAACATGACAAAACAAAAACAAAAATGTCGTACCACAAGCATTCAAACAGTCTGACACTGCCTGACACAGGCAGTATCTTTAACTTCTCTAGGGTAGTGGGCAGCATTCGGAATTTTGGATGAAATGCATGCCCAAATTAAACTGCCTGCTTCTCGGGCTCAGAAGATATGATATGCATATAACTGGTAGATTTGGATAGAAAACACTCTAAAAGTTTCCAAAACTGTTAAAATAGTGCCTGTGAGTATAACATAACTGATTTGGCAGGCGAAAACCTGAGAAAAATCCATTCAGGAAGTTTTTTTGTTGTAGTTTTCTCTTCAATGCCATTACAGTATCCATTGACTTAGGACTCAGATTGCAGTTCCTATGTCTTCCACTAGATGTCAACAGTCTTTAGAAATCGTTTCAGGCTTGTATTCTGAAAAATGAAGAAGTAAGAGCAGTCTGAATGAGTGGACCGTAAAGTGTCACAGAGCTTTTTCATGCGTGAGACCGAGAGAGTGCGTTTCTTGTTTACCTTTTAAATTGACGACGTTATTGTCCGGTTGAAATATTATCGATTATTTAGGCTAAAAACAACCTGAGGATTGAATATAAATATCGTTTGACATGTTTCTATGAACTTTACGGATACAATTAGGAATTTTTTGTCTTCCTGTTTTGACTGCGTTTGAGCCTGTGGATTACTGAAGAAAACGCGCGAACAAAACGGAGGTTTTTGGATATAAAGAGACTTTATCGAACAAAAGGAACATTTATTGAGTAAATGAACGTCTGCTGAGTGCAACCATATGAAGATCATCAAAGGTAAGGGATTCATTTTATCTCTTTTTCTGACTTGTGTAACTGTTCTACTTGGCTGGTTACTGTTTGTAATGATTTGTCTAGTGGGCTATGTTCTCAAATAATCGTAAGGTATGCTTTCGCTGTAAAGCATTTTTTAAATCTGACACCGTGGTTGGATTCACAAGAAGTTAATCTTTAAACCTATGTAAAATATGTTTTGTTTTCTGAATTTTTATATTGAGTATTTCTGTATTTGAATTTGGCGCCCAGCAGTTTCACTGGCTGTTGAAGAGGTGGGACGCTAACGTCTCACGTACCCAAGAGAGGTTAAACAGCAACTTCAACAATGGGATGTGGACCCTTCTTGACACTAAACTACTTTTCAGGTCTGAAAAAAAATTGGGACAAACTTTAATTTAGAATTTGTCATGTTAAACTACAGGCTAGATCTAACTTGTATTGATCGAGGTGATAGGTGTGAGAAGTATGATTGAGAGTTTATTTGAACAGTTTCCTCACCTGCGACGAGATCTCTTGGACCTGTGTGAATATCTCCACGTCTTCCTCTGTGACGTGTTCCCCGGAGACCGCTACGAATCCAGGTTCCTGCTTCACCCTCAGCCCCACTTCACTGCCTGTTACAGCAACCAAACATTACAATCCGTTAGTCACAGTAACCAACCACCATGTTAAAGTCACAGTAACCAAACAGCCTGTTACAGTCACAGTAACCAAACAGCCTGTTACAGTCACAGTAACCAAAGAGCCTGTTACAGTCACAGTAACCAAACAGCCTGTTACAGTCACAGTAACCAAACAGCCTGTTACAGTCACAGTAACCAAAGAGCCTGTTACAGTCACAGTAACCAAACAGCCTGTTACAGTCACAGTAACCAAACAGCCTGTTACAGTCACAGTAACCAAAGAGGCTGTTACAGTCACAGTAACCAAAGAGCCTGTTACAGTCACAGTAACCAAACAGCATGTTACAGCCTGTTACAGTCACAGTAACCAAAGAGCCTGTCACAGTCACAGTAACCAAACAGCATGTTACATTCACATCAGCGGTGTACAATCAAACATGGTGGATAATCAGTTCTTTATACAGCCGATGGGGAGCGGTGTTCTGTAGCGCGTGTCAATTCGCTAGTAAATGCATTTGGTTTTAATGTGCTTGTAATGCATATATCATAATGTATATGTCATAATGTATGTATCATAATGTATGTATCATAATGTATATATCATAATGCATATATCATAATGTATATGTCATAATTTATATATCATAATGTATGTGTCATAATGTATATATCATAATGCATATGTCATAATGTATATGTCATAATGTATGTATCATAATGTATGTATCATAATGTATGTATCATAATGTATGTATCATAATGTATATATCATAATGTATATATCATAATGTATATGTCATAATGTATGTATCATAATGTATGTATCATAATGTATGTATCATCATGTACAGTTGAAGTCGGAAGTTTACATACACCTTAGCCAAATACATTTCAACTCAGTTTTTCACAATTCCTGACATTTAATCCTAGTAAAAACTCCCCGTCTTAGGTCAGTTAGGATTACCACTTTATTTTAAGAATGTGAAATGTCAGAATAATAGTAGAGAATGATTTATTTCAGCTTTTATTTCTTTCATCACATTCCCAGTGGGTCAGAAGTTTACATACACTCAATTAGTATTTGGTAGCATTGCCTTTAAATTGTTTAACTTGGGTCAAACGTTTTGGGTAGCCTTCCACAAGCTTCCTACAATAAGTTGGGTGAATTTTGGTCCATTCCACCTGACAGAGCTGGTGTAACTGAGTAAGGTTTGTAGGCCTCCTTGCTCGCACACGCTTTTTCAGTTCTGCCCACAAATTTTCTACAGGATTGAGGTCAGGGCTTTGTGATGGCCACTCCAATACCTTGACTTTGTTGTCCTTAAGCCATTTTGCCACAACTTTGGAAGTATGCTTGGGGTCATTGTCCATTTGGAAGACCCTTTTGCGACAAAGCTTTAACTTCCTGACTATCTTGAGATGTTGCTTCAATATATCCACATAATTTTCCTGCCTCATGATGCCATCTATTTTGTGAAGTGGCCCAGTCCCTCCTGCAGCAAAGCACCCCCACAACATGATGCTGCCACCCCCGCACTTCACGGTTGGGATGGTGTTCTTCGGCTTGCAAGCCTCCCCCCTTTTCCTCCAAACATAATGATGGTCATTATGGCCAAATAATTAAAGTTTTTGTTTCATCAGAGCAGAGGACATTTCTCAAAAAAGTACGATCTATGTCCCCATGTGCAGTTGCAAACCGTAGGCTTTTTATGGCAGTTTTGGAGCAGTGGCTTCTTTCTTGCAGGTTATGTTGATATAAGACATGTTTTACTGTGGATATAGATACTTTTGTACCTGTTTCCTCCAGTATCGTCACAAGGTCCTTTGCTGTTGCTCTGGGATTGATTTGCAATTTCTGCACCAAAGTACGTGCATCTGTAGGAGACAGAACGCGTCTCCTTCCTGAGCGGTATGATGGCTGCATGGTCCCATGGTGTTTATACTTGCATACTATTGTTTGTACAGATGAACGTGGTACCTACAGGCTTTTGGAAATTGCTCTCAAGGATGAACCAGACTTGTGGAGGTCTACAATTTTTTTTCTGAGGTCTTGGCTGATTTCTTTTGATTTTCCCATGATGTCAAGCAAAGAGGCACTGAGTTTGAAGGTAGGCCTTGAAATACATCCACAGGTACACCTCCAATTTACTCAAATGATTAGCCTATCAGAAGCTTCTAAAGCCATGACATCATTTTCTGGAATTTTCCAAGCTGTTTAAAGGCACAGTCAACTTAGTGTATGTAAACTTCTGACCCACTGGAATTGTGATACAGTGAATTATAAGTGAAATAATCTGTCTGTAAACAATTTGTTGGAAAAATTACTTGTGTCATGCACAAAGTAGATGTCCTAAGCGACTTGCCAAAACTATAGTTTGTTAACAAGAAATTTGTGGAGTGGTTGAAAAACGAGTTTTAATGACTCCAATCTAAGTGTATGTAAACTTCAACTGTATATATCATAATGTATGTATCATAATGTATATATCATAATGTATGTATCATGTATGTATATGTCATAATGTATATATCATAATGTATGTATTATGATGTATGTATCATGTATGTATACTTCATAATGTATATATCATAATGTATGTATCATGTATGTATATATTATAATGTATGTATCATGTATGTATCATGTATGTATATGTCATAATGTATATATCATAATGTATGTATTATGATGTATGTATATATCATGTATGTATATGTCATAATGTATATATCATAATGTATGTATTATGATGTATGTATCATGTATGTATATATTATAATGTATGTATCATGTATGTATCATGTATGTATATATCATAATGTATGTATCATGTATGTATATATTATAATGTATGTATCATAATGTATATCTCATCTCTGGATGTGCGTATGAAAATCCCTAATGTAATGATGCGAAACTAAATCACTAATTACGTAACCGCTTTCATGTGCTTAGTTATCCCACCAAGACTGCGTCCCAAATGGCCCTCTATTCCCTATACAGTGCACTACTTTAGACTACGGCCCATACGACCCATTAGGCTCTGATCTAAAGTAGTGCACTATATAGGGAATATTTGAGTGTTAATTAGGACAAATGACCATGAATTAAAAAGCCAATGCGGTGACAGCAGCAGACTGTGGAGAATACAATGAAACAGCAATTTTGTTGAAAACCTAAGCAAGCAGCTTTAGCATAAATTTAAAAAAAACACTTGAAATTATGTATTATACACCAACAAAACAGAATGTGTTACAATAAGTGGAAATTATACATGAACAAATCAATAATTACAGAGATTAGTTTGAGACTTAAGTATGAGTTTTAAATTATGTAGATGGCTTTCAAATGTAACCACTATTGCTTCTTTTCCAGAGTTGTGGACTCCAGCCACATGACTTGGACTCGAGTCTGACTCTCGAGTCACACATTTTATGACTTGAGATTCGACGGAAAATAAAATAACTTGAGACTTGGAGCCTCAAGACTCGGGCACTCAACTTCGGCCAGGTTTTGTAACGTTATTTTACTTATTTTGTGGATTACGCTCCACGCAGCCAGAGACAGTAGCGGCAGCGTCACCCTTGCAACAAAAAAAACGAAACAGATTGGCTTTTGAAAACGCACAGTCTGCCCTCTGATTGGACCAGCAAACTGTCACTCAACACAGGTCGGATGAGCATGATTGCTGATTTGCTGTCCAGCTATAGGATCGGGTGCAGCGCAAACATCACATTTTAGGGAGAGAGGATTGACATAATAAATAAATATGCAGCTCCCCAAAAAATTGGTGATCAAGAATATTAACTTTTACTTTGCATGCTCACTAGCAATGGGGCATCAAACAACAATTACTAATATATGCCTACTGGTCTTTTGGCATGTAAAAAAATCCTTGAAATGTATAATTTATTTATGAAGTTTGTATTTTTAATTTCTTTTTTTTTTGTGGTGAGGAGGCATCATAGGCGCGTTTCTCCACCTGCGCACTCCAAACTCCCGCCAGCGGAGCGTGCGCGTTGTTCTTTGGTTGAAACGTTTGCTGGTGCTTTTGCACGTTTAAAGGCCATGTGTGGGAAATCTATAGTTTATCTAATACTATAATAATTGCTAGTGTTTCATCATTCCATCACCGTACATTTTATTGTTTCACGTTTAATACCATACATTTTCATTGAACATTTCTTACGCTCTGGGTGGGCGCGATGTTCATTGTTTATTGAGGTAGAAGTTCTGTTCATTTAATTCAACGAATGGTTTTCTCTTGTTCATATTTCCCAGGTTATGTCGGAGCTCCGTGTGTTTTGTGTCCTATTTGTCGGTCATTCTGGTCCTGTGTATTAGAAGCGGCAACGCCTCAGTGGGCACAGGACTACGCTAACAGGCTGACTACACCGCTCCCGCACGCAAAATACATTTAGAAATCTATGTTATTCAATTATTGCACCCGAACTGCTCGTGGGTGCCAACGAGCGTCTGCGTTGCCAAGGGCTAAAATAGAATCAGTTCTATTTCTGACGCAGAAGTCCTGCCTCTCCCATCATCTCATTGGTATATAGAAGCAGGTACCACGTGCCATCTCCTCATTGTTTATACCTACGTGGGTGACTGAAAGACTAACTAGGTCAGTGGTGGTAATGCACCTAATTTATGAAAGTTGCCAATCGCAATATAAAGTCAAGAGAAGAAAAAGCCTGGAAGGAGGAGAGATGATTAGAAACGATTCGGTTGACCATTTTATGTGTGGATTAATTGTCGGAGTAGAGGACCTTGTGCATTTCAGGTAAAATAACAACTCAATGTTTATATCCCAGGACAAACTAGCTAGCAAGTGCAAGCTAACAAGCTAAATTGCCATAAATGTTTAATGCTTTTCGACCTGTCCCCAAATTAATATAATTGGTTCAGAGTTTGTTTTGATATTTTAACCTGCGTGTCGTGATTGTGCTTGGTGTGGGGGGACAAAATTAATTTATGCACGATGGCGCACGCGCGCAGCCAGGTTTGGGTTCCGTGTAAGTGTCCTGCGCGCCACGCTTTGGAGTCAGAATGTTGAATAAGATAAAATGTTTATTCCATGTATGAATGGTGATGAAATATCATTAATAATCATTAAGTCTGATTAAGAAGAATGTAACAATGGATGTGGAAATTGCCTTTTACATTGTAGAACCAGTTTATTGGTTGTGTAATTGCCAATTGGGTAATTGTATTGTCCTGGGAAGGGCCAAGTGCTTACATGTACCTGTTGAGCTCCTGTCAGACGGATTCCTTTTGGTTCCTCAAGGGGAACTAGGCAGTACAGTTTGGCCCTCCACCTGTGTCCGTTCAGTTATGACAGGTTAAACCTGATACAGAGGCTATTTCTTTAGGGCTAATGCCCATGTATATTTGGTCAATCTACTAGTATATTTATATTTGATTTGATTTATTTCACCTTTATTTAACCAGGTAGGCTAGTGGAGAACAAGTTATAATTTACAACTGCGACCTGGACAAGATAAAGCAAAGCAGTGCGTCACAAACAACAACAGAGTTACACATGGAATGAACAAACACAGTCAATAATACTATAGAAAAAGTCTATATACAGTGTGTGCAAATGAGGTAGGATAAGGGAGGTAAGGCAATAAATAGGCCATAGTGGCGAAATAATTACAATACAGCAATTAAACACTGGAGTGATAGATGTGCAGAAGATGAATGTGCAAGTAGAGATACTGGGGAGCAAAGGAGCAAAATAAATAACAGTATGGGGATGAGGTAGTTGGATGGGCTATTTACAGATGGGCTATGTACAGGTGCAGTGATCTGTGAGCTGCTCTGACAGCTGGTGCTTAAAGTTAGTGAGGGAGATATGAGTGTCCAGCTTCAGTGATTTTTGCTGATGCATATGTTCTTTTGCATATGTTGATGATATTGCACTTTCATCATTGTATCAACAAGACCTGTAACTAAATCTACATTGAGCACATCAACCTGCCTTGCCTTCTGCTGTTTTCAGGCCCTTAAAGGGATACTATGGGATTTTCGCAATGAGCATGCTAGTAGCTACCCATAGACTTCCAGTCATTGTGCTAACACTAATTAGCATTGGCTCGCAAAACTACCACTAACTTCCTTCATACAGGACAGAGACAAAAATATAGTATTCCCTTACTTCATCTGACTCTGGGAAAGTAGATAAAGGGCCTCATTGCCAAAATTCAGAAGCATGCCTTTAAGACTGTTACAAGTTGGGCCTCCTGAGTGGCGCAGCGGTTTAAGGTGTCACTACAGACCCAGGTTCGTTCCCAGGCTGTGTCACAACTGGCCGTGATCGGGAGTCCCATAGGGCGGCACACAATTGGCCCAGCGTCATCCGGGTAAGGGGAGGGATTGGCCAAGGGGGCTTTACTTGGCTCATCGCGTTCTAGCGTCTCCTTGTGGCGGGCCGGGCGCCTGCAGGCTGACCCCCGGTCGTCAGTTGAATGATGCTTTGCTCTGACACATTGGTGCGGCTGGCTTCCGGGTTAAGCGGGTGCGTGTTAAGAAGCGCGGTTTGGTGTGTCGTGTTTCGGAGGACCCAAGACTCAACCTTCGCCTCCAGAGCCGTTGGGGTGTTACAGCGAGGAGACAAGATCAAAATGAGGGAGAAAAAGGAAGTAAAATACCCCAAGAAATGAGATAAAAAGACTGTTACAAGGTCCCTATTTAAAAAAACACATCATCAAAATGTGTTGTAGACAAAATAATGAAAAGGGCCGTCTGGTAGCCTCAATACATAGACAAAGATTTGTAGTTGAACCAGTCATTGCATGTATAGATTTTTTTTTTTTTTTTTTTTTTACTTTACTTGAGACTCAACTTGGGAAAAAAACTTGAGACGCGACTCGCTCTTAGAGACTTGACTCCAGACTCGATCCGTTCTACTTTGGACCTGACTTGAGACTCAGACCTTGTGACTTGAATAACAGTGACTTGGTCCCACATCTGTTAACAACCCCTTCAAATCCAATCCATATCCTTTAAAAAAACAAAACAGGATCTTAGCCCTTTAGGTCCGGTTTCCCAGACACAGATTAAGCCCTGGACTAAAAAGCTAAATTGAGAATCTAAAATTGGACGTGCTTCTTAGTCTAGGACTAAGCTAAATCTGTGTCCGGGAAACCGGACCTATGACACCAAATGATGGAAAGATAGATCAATAGTTGATAAATAGTAGATCAATAGTAGATCAATAGTCGTAATTATCATGTCAAGTGTGAATCATCAATGGTAGGTGAATGTCAATCACTAGGGTGTATGTGTCAGTCTAACAACTGTTGGAGGTGTAGGGTGAATGGTGACAGTGCCACTGGTGGTAGTGGTGTGTGGAACTGGGGGGGGGGGGGTGCTAATAATGAAACCACACTACACTACAGTTACTACTAGGTGCCGATCACCGTGGGCGAAGGCAGTGCACGGCAGAGGGTCAAGGACAGGAGGACAGAGGAAGCAGTATGAGGGTTTATGTCCAGGACAGGAGGACAGAGGAAGCAGTATGAGGGTTTAGGGTTTATGTCCAGGACAGGAGGACAGAGGAAGCAGTATGAGGGTTTAGGTCAAGGACAGGAGGACAGAGGAAGCAGTATGAGGGTTTAGGTCAAGGACAGGAGGACAGAGGAAGCAGTATGAGGGTTTAGGGTTTATGTCCAGGACAGGAGGACAGAGGAAGCAGTATGAGGGTTTAGGTCAAGGACAGGAGGACAGAGGAAGCAGTATGAGGGTTTAGGTCAAGGACAGGAGGACAGAGGAAGCAGTATGAGGGTTTAGGTCAAGGACAGGAGGACAGAGGAAGCAGTATGAGGGTTTAGGTCAAGGACAGGAGGACAGAGGAAGCCGTATGAGGGTTTTGTGTTTAGGTCATGCACTAATATGATGCACTACTATAACAAAGACGCCGGCGACAGAGAGATGGGACTGAAGCCGCGTTGCTAGACTATAATTCAGCCATTAAAGTTAAAAAAAACGCAATTAAACAGGGTAAACAAATTGAAATTAATGAATTAAAAGTAGGTGGTAAAAAGAAAAGATTAGTAGTAGAAACTTGTTAAAATGTTATTTAATAAAAGTGAGGTAAAGCCACAATGTGCTTGTTCACTCTTTAAAAGAAAACATTAGCTAGCTCATACAATAGTATACATTTGTATAAATAGCCAGGCAATTAGTGACAAGCCTTGGGGGGTTAAAAAAAAGAAGAGATAGCAGTAGGTAGTTTCGGTCGGAGCGTTCAAGCCTTTTCTTACCATGGTGGTGCTCTGTCTTAATTCTTCCTTCGTCTGTCATGTCTCCCTTTCCTGGTGTTTCCTGGGTTCCCTTCTGAGGGGTCATTTCCTGGATTCCCTTCTGAGGGGTCATTCTACATCTTAGCCTGCCTAGCATTCTGTGCTTTCTAAAAAAGGGGTTACGTCTGAAATGACTGACCAACTTAAAGGGGCGCCCCCTTGGCCGGCCGTGCCCAGGATGGGAAGAGGCGTTAGGAGATGAATGGGACAACAACAGCAACCGATTCTTTATTCTCTCTTTCCTTCCAAGGTGCTGCTGGGAAGGATGGGGAATGAGAGGACACGTTTTGGATGCCTTATGGTGCCTGCGCTTAGCTGGTGCGTAGCAAGGCAGTCCCTTTTTCCGAGACTGTCCCTGAGTGGCATAGATATGGGAGAGTCCGTCAAAGAGTCCCTTGAGCTGGTTGTGATCAGACAAAATAGTAAGGGAGGGGACGCTAGACTGGCTGGAAGAACTCGGGGGGGAGTTAGCAGAGGTGGAGAATACCTGGGAGGTGGTGGAGCCCTGTCCAGCCAACGTGGGTGGGGGAGAGAGGGGGAGTGTACAGGGAGATAGGGTGGTGGTGGTTAGCTTTGCAGCCATGCCAACAACAACTGACGGAGATTGACTTAGTTTCCATAGTTCTGGCGGAGGGACAGGCTTTTTCCTAGCAGGACAACAAGACTGTGATCCTTTCGAGGCTGAGGGGTCTAAGATCTCGCCGGCTCGCGACGACCTACGACCGACAGGTGAGGGTGTAAAGAATTTGGAAAGCCCATCGATAAGCCCTTTGGTTTTCTTGTTAACGGTGAGTATAGCTGCTGGGGTGGAGGAGGAGGACGAGGTGGGCGTGAGGGGGGGAGTGGTGGAGAGGGTGGAGGAGGAGGTGGTGAATTGGGGAGGGGGAGTGACAGCGTCACCTGCCCAACAGGGGTCAGCTGTAGCAACAGCCAATCTGTCTGTGGCGTTCTTCACAGATGCTGCATGACCAGATGAAGGTGTGGAACAGACGGTAAGCTTTTGACCCCTACCAGGTGACCCCCTTCCTCCCCGGGCTAGCATGGAGCCATCACCACTGCTTACAGACCTAGACAACAAAACAACATAGAGTTAGGATACTAAATTATTTTTTAAGAGTCATAAATAAAAGCTATACGGTGAAACAAAGCTAAACTTTATGAGAATGTAAGTACTAACAACTTAGTCATAACTCAATAACAAAATATTACGATAAAAAGCTGGTTGATTTCCTTGAGCCAATAAGGTGGTTTACAGACACTCTGAGCAA
Source organism: Salvelinus namaycush (assembly GCF_016432855.1). NCBI lineage: Eukaryota > Metazoa > Chordata > Actinopteri > Salmoniformes > Salmonidae > Salvelinus > Salvelinus namaycush. The sequence goes on along the minus strand of NC_052341.1, from coordinate 3,456,888 downwards.
TCATTTATTGGTACAACAAAGTAAGAACAATATCTCCTCTAACATACCATAGTGATAAACTTACATTCTTTGTTTGAGCTTATTTCTGGGCCTCCCGATTGGCTTTGCATATCGACGTTTGATCTGATCGGCTTTCATATGCAGAAATGTCTTTCCATTTTCCTTGGGCCTGCAGACCTGACAAACCCAGGTACCTGGACACACACACAGACACACAGACACACAGACACAGACACACACACACACACACACACACACACACACACACACACACACACACACACACACACACACACACACACACACACACACACACACACACACACACACAGGGAGAGACAGAGCCAGAGACAAAATCCGTTATGAGGCTTCATCAATTCACAGGACACATTCATTTGAAACATTTCCTTTTAATGCAGACAGAGGGGGAGAGAGAGAGGAACACTCCTACTCACTTCTTACAACGAATGGAGAGAGAGAGAGGAAGAGAAACTCCTACCCACTTCTTACAACGAACAGAGTGAGAGAAACACTCCTACTCACTTCTTACAATGAACGGAGAAAGAGGGGGAGAGAGAAACACTCCTACTCACTTCTTACAACGAACGGAGAAAGAGAGAGGGAGAGAGAAACACTGCTACTCACTTCTTACAACGAACGGAGAAAGAGGGGGAGAGAAACACTCCTACTCACTTCTTACAATGAACGGAGAAAGAGGGGGAGAGAGAAACACTCCTACTCACTTCTTACAACGAACGGAGAAAGAGAGAGGGAGAGAGAAACACTCCTACTCACTTCTTACAACGAACGGAGTAAGAGAGGGAGAGAGAAACACTCCTCACAACGAACTACAATCAATTAAATCAACACAAGGCAGGGAAATCCATAAGGAAGAAACCTCCACCCAAACAGACTGCGTCCCAACTGGCAACTCCCTCTATAGTGCAACACTTTGACCGGTGGAGAGAATAGGCTAGCATTTGGGACACTGCCCATGTCAGCATGTTTTTGAGCAAAGCGATTCGACTGTGTGAATATTAGTCTGTCTGCCAAGCGTCCTACACTTCAGTACATGTTCAATCATTACAAGCATAGCTGTAGGCCCTGTACTGTAATCTACAGATAATACATCACCGCTGGGACTGGGGAATCATTTGATATGTATGCTAACTCCTAATAAGCCATGTCTGCTTCACTACAATGAGACAAAGAAAGAGACAAAGATAGAGAGAGAGAGAGCGAGGTCATGATCAGATGAGTTCCTGCATTTTTCAGCATGTTCTTAAAAAATATATAGATTTATAGTTAAATAAACTTGCATTTTTTGTCAGGAACATATACGGGATACTACCCTCCACAACATAACCTTCACTCCAAATCAAAACTCAAAACCTACAACCTGATTTTGGACGGAATTACGGAATTACCTGAAATGCTTACAACTACAAATGATTATTATTCCAACGCTATACAGCAAACGCTCTGGAAAACAACAGAAACCTGAAAACACCATCCAACCTGGAACTGAGTGAGTAATGTTTAGTCTGAAGTAGAGGTCGACCGATTAAATCGGAATGGCAGATTAATTAGGGCCGATTTCAAGTTTTCATAATAATCGGTAATCGGTGTTTTTGGACACCGATTTGCCGTTTTTTTAGTTTAGTTTTTTTACACCTTTATATAACCAGGCAAGTCAGTTAAGAACACATTCTTATTTTCAATGACGGCCTAGGAACGGTGGGTTAACTGCCTTGTTCAGGGGCAGAACGACAGATTTTTACCTTGTCAGCTCGGGGATTCGTTTTTGCAATCTTCCGGTTACTAGTCCAACGCTCTAACCACCTGCCTTACATTGCACTCCACGAGTAGCCTGCGTGGCAGGCTGACTACCTGTTACGCGAGGGCAGCAAGAAGCCAAGGTAAGTTGCTAGCTAGCAGTAAACTTACGTTATAAAAAACAATCAATCTTAACATAATCACTAGTTAACTACACATGGTTGATGATATGGGGCGGCTTCGAGGGTGGCTGTTGTCGATGTGTTCCTGGTTCGAGCCCAGGTAGGGGCGAGGAGAGGGTCGGAAGCTATACTGTTACACTGGCAATACTAAAGTGCCTATAAGAACATCCAATAGTCAAAGGTATATGAAATACAAATCGTATAGAGAGAAATAGTCCTATAATTCCTATAATAACTACAACCTAAAACTTCTTACCTGGGAATATTGAAGACTCATGTTAAAAGGAACCACCAGCTTATATATGTTGTCATGTTCTGAGCAAGGAACTTAAACGTTAGCTTTTTTACATGGCACATATTGCACTTTTACTTTCTTCTCCAACACTTTGGTTTGCATTATTTAAACCAAATTGAACATGTTTCATTATTTATTTAAGGCTAAATTGATTTTATTGATGTAGTATATTAAGTTAAAATAAGTGTTCATTCAGTATTGTTGTAATTGTCATTATTACAAATAAAAAGAAAGAAAAAAAATTGGCCGATTAATCGGCATCGGATTTTTGGGTCCTCCAATAATCGGTATTGGTATCGGCGTTGAAAAACCATAATCGGTCGACCTCTAGTCTGAAGCTATATTTTATTTCCACAAGCCAAGAAGAAAAATAAATTACATTACTTGATAATGACTGAATGCTAAATTAAGGCTTCCAAACTTGATACAACTTCAATTAGCTCTGACGTGTCAAGTGAGAGCTGTCAAAGCCCGTTAGCCCAACAACGTCAGGAGAGTCGAACAGTCTACTCCAACCAAATGGAGAGGCCTTAGAAGCTGCCTCCCGCTGTTCAGAGGTAATTAAAATACAGTACCCTGTGTATGTAAAGAATGATAAGGCAAGAAAAGATCACAAAATGAAGCTCCTTATGGAAAATCAAGAGACACTTTTTGCTGACTATTATAAAAATGGGAGCATCAGCAACCTCATCTTCCACACAGACCATCCCCTGGCATGGCACAGTGCTATATTAGCACACTGCCCCTCTGTTAAGAGAGGGGGTGTTAACGAGGGGTGGAAACTCAGGATACTAGACAACGAGGACTCTGAGTCAGCTAATATAAATCTCTATAAGTCTGGAACAGTAATGGTACAGGGAAACCCCACACCGTTTCAAATGGACTTTCACCTAATCAAAGAATTATAGTCCAGCAGGAGAAGCTCTCCCTTGAGAAAGATACCCCCACCCCGAGCGGGTCAGACCAGACCTCTTCATTACATAACCCCACAGACGAGCAACCCCAAGCGGAAAGCCAACCTCCCAGCACAGAGTACTACTCCCTCATTGAAATGAAGGATACATTTACCCAGCTGGAGGTAAGACAGGTGGAGCTGGAACAGCAGGTGATTACACTCCAGTCAGCACAGACCCAGACAACAGTCCAGCACAACAACACCCCCTTAACCAGACCCAGAGAGTTGGAGGTGGAGAGAGACATATCTGCACTCTGGACTGTGGTGACACAACTTCAACAATATAAAAATTAAAGAGCAGGAGAAGAACAGAGCACTAGAGGAGAGAGTCAGACTGCTGGAGGAGAGGGCGAGGGGGATGGCGTGTGACAGAGAACAACCCACTATAGAGGTGGCCACCCCCGCAGAGAAGCCAGCTCAAATGGGAAATATATAGAAGAAAAAAAACTTTTTCCCAAACACAGTGTGTCTAAACTCTGGTGTCCAAACACACAGCTCGCCCTAGACCTTCTGTCTGAGGACAAACTAGGTTCACCCAGCCACATAATAATACACCCAGCGCCCCCTAGACCTTCTGTCTGAGGACCAACTAGGTTCACCCAGCCACATAATAATACACCCAGCGCCCTAGACCTTCTGTCTGAGGACCAACTAGGTTCACCCAGCCACATAATAATACACCCAGCGCCCCCTAGACCTTCTGTCTGAGGACAAACTAGGTTCACCCAGCCACATAATAATACACCCAGCGCCCCCTAGACCTTCTGTCTGAGGACCAACTAGGTTCACCCAGCCACATAATAATACACCCAGCGCCCCCTAGACCTTCTGTCTGAGGACCAACTAGGTTCACCCAGCCACATAATAATACACCCAGCGCCCTAGACCTTCTGTCTGAGGACCAACTAGGGTCACCCAGCCACATAATAATACACCCAGCGCCCTAGACCTTCTGTCTGAGGACCAACTAGGTTCACCCAGCCACATAATAATACACACAGGCACAAACGACCTGAGAGCACAGCAGGAAAGGGTGGCCACAGCACTGAAGGGAGTGATTGAAAAAGCTTCTTCTACTTTCCCCAACGCACAAGTGGTTATCTCCACCCTGCTACCACAAAAAAGATTTCCACCCTGCTACCATACAGCAGGTAAACGCAAGTATTTCCTGTGACTGTGCCTCAAAACTAAATGTTTTCCTGGCCCACCACTCCACCGTGGATTTGAACAGCCTTTATGACCAGGTCCACCTATAAAAGGCAGAAGTGCCCACCTTCACCCGGACTCTAAAGGACATCGCTCTCAAACGCAGCCCCAACACTTCACACAGCAGCAACAGTTCAATAGGCACAGACCAGTGAGATACTCTCCAAGACCTGCGGGACCCCCCCCCCCCTACATCCAGACCACAACACCACCAGCCATATCCACACCACCAATCAACACCCCCCCAAGTCAACCATCCCCACACCCCATTTAGGCCCCCTCAGATCTGACGTATGCTCCTCCTGCCCACCCCATGCACCCCACCCCCGCAAAGAGGGCCTCAACATGGAAGTCACACAAACACCCAGGCTGTGAGCAGGCAAACAGGCCCAACCCCCACTCTTACACTAGCCCAAGCCAATGGAATGCACCAGATGCTCAGCAGGCTCTGCTCACACTTACTGGCCTGAGGCCAAACCACAAGGCCAACAACATTGGACACTTTATGGAACACAAAGCCTTCACCATCTCATCTCGAATATCCAAGACCTGAGGTAATCTGCCTTTGGCCTGAAGAGCAGGAACCTGGACTGCATCAAAGGAACATGATATAGAGGAGACGGACCCACTGGTTGCCCTCTAGGTTACAGAGAGCTGGGAGTCCCATCCACCAAGCTACCAGGTGTGAAACAGGGAAGGGACTCAGGGGGTATGCTAATTTGGTATAGAGCTGACCTAACTCTCTCCATTAAATTAATCAAAACAGGAACATTTTACATTTGGCTAGAAATGCAAAAGGAAATGATCTTAACAGAGAAAAAATGTCCTCCTGTGTGCTACCTATATCCCCCCACTAGAATCCCCATACTTTAATGAAGAAAGCTTCTCCATCCTGTAGGGGGAAATCAATCATTTCCAGGCCCAGGGACATGTACTAGTCTGTGGTGACCTAAATGCCAGAACCGGACAAGAACCTGACACCCTCAGCACACAGGGGGACAAACACCTGCCTGGAGATGACAGCATTCCCTCCCCCATATGCCCCCCTAGGCACAACTATGAAAACATAGTATTCAACTATGAAAACATTACCAACAAAAACGGGTCACAACTCCTGCAGCTCTGTCGCACGCTGGGTATGTACATAGTCAATGGTAGGCTTCGAGGGGACTCCTATGGTAGGTACACCTATAGCTCATCTCTTGGCAGTAGTACTGTAGACTACTTTATCACTGACCTCAACCCAGAGCCTCTTAGAGTGTTCACAGTAAGCCCACTGACACCCCTATCAGATCACAGCAAAATCACACTCTACTTGAACAGAGCAATACTCAATCATGAGGCATCAAAGCCAAAGGAACTGAGTAATATTAAGAAATGCTATAGATGGAAGGGAAGTAGTTTGGAAACCTACCAAAAAACAATTAGGCAACAACAAATTCAATCCCTTTTAGACAACTTCCTGGACAAAACGTTCCACTGTAATAGTGAAGGTGTAAACTTGGCAGTAGAAAATCTTAACAGTATATTTGACCTCAGCATCCCTATCAAATCTAAAAATCTCAAATAAAAAAACGAAGAAAATTAACAACAATGACAAAATGGTTTAATGAAGAATGCAAAAATCTAATAAAGAAATTGAGAAACCTGTCCAACCAAAAACAAAGACCCAGAAAAGCTGAGCCTAAACCTTCACTATGGTGAATCACTAAAACAATACAGAAATACACTACAGAAAAAGAAGGAACAGCACGTCAGAAATCAGCTCAATGTAATTGAAGAATCCATAGACTCTGACCACTTCTGGAAAAATTGGAAAACACTAAACAAACAACAACAAGAATTATCTATCCAAAATGGAGATGTATGGGTAAACCACTTCTCCAATCTTTTTGTCTCTATAACAAAAAACAAACAGCAAAAACATATAAAGTCAGCAGAAAAAGAAACGCCCTCAGCAAACTTAACATGTGTAAATATTTATATGAACATAAGATTCAACAACTGAGAAATGAACTGAACAAGTTCCACAGGCATGTGACTAACAGAAATGGAATGTGTCCCTGAACAAAGGGAGGGTAAAAATCAAAAGTAACAGTCAGTATCTGGTGTGGCCACCAGCTGCATTAAGTACTGCAGTGCATCTCCTCCTCATGGACTGTACCAGATTTGCCAGTTCTTGCTGTGAGATGTTACCCCACTCTTCCACCAAGGCACCTGCAAGTTCCCAGACATTTCTGATGGGATTGACCCTAGCCCTCACCCTCCGATCAATCAGGTCCCAGACGTGCTCAATGGGATTGAAATGCGGGCTCTTCGCTGGCCTTGGCAGAACACTGACATTCCTGTCTTGCAGGAAATCACGCACAGAACGAGCAGTATGGCTGGTGGCATTGTCATGCTGGAGGGTCATGTCAGGATGAGCCTGCAGGAAGGGTACCACATGAGGGAGGAGGATGTCTTCCCTGTAACGCACAGCGTTGAGATTGCTTGCAATGACAACAAGCTCAGTCCGATGATGTTGTGACACACAGCCCCAGACCATGACGGACCCTCCACCTCCAAATCGATCCCGCTCCAGAGTACAGACCTCGGCGTAACGCTCATTCCTTCGACGATAAACGCGAATCAGACCATCACCCCTGGTAAGACAAAACCATGACTCGTCAGTGAAGAGCACTTTTTGCCAGTCCTGTCTGGTCCAGCAACGGTGGGTTTGTGCCCATAGGCAACGTTGTTGCCGGTGATGTCTGGTGAGGACCTGCCTTACAACAGGCCTACAAGCCCTCAGTCCAGCCTTTCTCAGCCTATTGCGGACAGTCTGAGCACTGATGGAGGAATTGTGCGTTCCTGGTGTAACTCGGGCAGTTGATGTTGCCATCCTGTACCTGTCCCGCAGATGTGATGTTCGGATATACCAATCCTGTGCAGGTGTTGTTACACCTGGTCTGCCACTGCGAGGACGATCAGCTGTTCGTCCTGTCTCCCTGTAGTGCTGTCTTAGGCGTCTCTCAGTACGGACATTTATGCAATTTCTTTCCCTGGCCACATCTGCAATCCTCATGCCTCCTTGCAGCATGCCTAAGGCATGTTCACGCAGATGAGCAGGGACCCTGGGCATCTTTCTTTTGGTGTTTTCTAGAGTAAGTAGAAAGGCCTCTTTAGTGTCCTAAGTTTTCATAACTGTGACCTTAATTGCCTACCGTCTGTAAGCTGTTAGTGTCTTAACGACCGTTGCACAGGTGCATGTTCATTAATTGTTTATGGTTCATTGAACAAGCATGGGAAAGAGTGTTTAAACCCTTTACAATGAAGATCTGTGAAGTTATTTGGATTTTTACAAATTATCTTTGAAAGACAGGGTCCTGAAAAAGGGATGTTTCTTTTTTTGCTGAGTTTACATGATCAAATACAAATATTAGAATCAACTATTAAAGTCTACCAGAACCCACTGGATTCTCCAATTACCTTGAGTGAACTACAGGACAAAATAAAAACCCTCAAACTCAAAAAGGCCTGTGGTGTTGATGGTTTCCTCAATGAAATGATCAAATGTACAGACAACAAATTCCAATTGGCTATACTAAAACTCTTTAACATCATCCTTAGCTCTGGCATCTTCCCCAATATTTGGAACCAAGTACTGATCACCCCAATCCACAAAAGTGGAGACAAATTTAACCCCAATAACTACCGTGGGATATGCGTCAACAACAACCTTGGGAAAATCCTCTGCATTATCATTAACAGCAGACTCGTACATTTCCTCAGTGAAAACAATGTACTGAGCAAATGTCAAATTGGCTTTTTACCAAATTATTGTATGACAGACCACGTTTTCACCCTGCACACGCTAATTGACAAACAAACAAAACAAAACAAAGGCAAAGTCTTCTCATGCTTTGTTGATTTCAAAAAAGCCTTTGACTCAATTTGGCATGAAGGTCTGCTATACAAATTGATGGAAAGTGGTGTTGGGGGAAAAACATACAACATTTTAAAATGTTGTACAACAACAAGTGTACAGCTAAAATAGGCAAAAAACACACACATTTCTACCCACAGGGCCGTGGGGTGAGACAGGGATGCAGCTTAAGCCCACCCCCTTCAACATAAATATCAACGAATTGGCGAGGGCACTAGAAAAGTCTGCAGCACCCGGCCTCACCCTACTAGAATCTGAAGTCAAATGTCTACTATTTGCTGATGATTTGGTGCTTCTGTCACCAACCAAGGAGGGCCTACAGCAGCACCTAGATCTTCTGCACAGATTCTGCCAGACCTGGGCCCTGACAGTAAATCTCAGTAAGACCAAAATAATGGTGTTCCAAAAAATGTCCAGTCGCCAGGACCACAAATACAAATTCCATCTAGACACCTTTGCCCTAGAGCACACAAAAAACTGTACATACCTTGGCCTAAACATCAGCGCCACAGGTAACTTCCACAAAGCTGTGAATGATCTGAGAGACAAGGAAAGAAGGGCCTCAAAAGGAACATAAAATTCGATATACCAATTAGGATCTGGCTAAAAATACTTGAATTAGTTATAGAACCCATTGCCCTTTACGGTTGTGAGATCTGGGGTCCGCTCACCAACCAAGAATTCACAAAATGGGACAAACACCAAATTGAGACTCTGCATGCAGAATTCTGCAAAAATATCCTCCGTGTACAATGTAGAACACTAAATAATGCATGCAGAGCAGAATTAGGCCAATACCCGCTAATTATCAAAATCCAGAAAAGAGCCTACCAGGTACAAACCTAAATCCGTAACCATGGGCACCCTCTTAGATATCATCCTGACCAACCTGCCCTCTAAATACACCTCTGCTGTCTTCAACCAGGATCTCAGCGATCACAGCCTCATTGCCTGCATGCGTAATAGGTTCGCGGTCAAACGACCACGCCTCATCACTGTCAAACACTCCCTAAAACACTTCAGCGAGCAGGCCCTTCTAATCGACCTGGCCCGGGTATCCTGGAAGGATATTGACCTCATCCCATCAGTAGAGGATGCCTGGCTGCTCTTCAAAAGTGCTTTCCTCTCCATTTTAAATAAGCATGCCCCATTCAAAAAATGTAGAACTTAGAACAGATATAGCCCTTGCTTCACCCCAGACTTGACTGCACTCGACCAGCACAAAAACATCCTGTGGCATTTTGCTTTAGCATCGAATAGCCCCCGCGATATGCAACTTTTCAGGGAAGTCAGGAACCAATATACTCAGCCAGTTAGGAAAGCTAAGGCTAGCTTTTTCAAACAGAAACAGTCCATGGAGAATAAGAGCATCTCCTCCCAGGTGCCCACTGCACTGAGGCTAGGAAACACCGTCACCACTGATAAATCTACGATAGTCGAAAATTTCAATATGCATTTTTTTTACGTTTCCTACTGTGTTATTGACTTGTTTATTGTTTACTCCATCTGTAACTCTGTGTTGTTGTCTGTTCACACTGCTATGCTTTATCTTGGCCAGGTCGCAGTTGTAAATGAGAACTTGTTCTCAACTAGCCTACCTGGTTAAATAAAGGTGAAAAAAAATTATAATAAATAAATAAACAACTGCGACCTGGCCAAGATAAAGCAAAGCAGTGCGACAAAAACGACAACACAGAGTTACACCTAAACAAACGTACAGTCAATAACACAAAAGAAAAGAAGAATAGAAAATTGTGTGTGCGAATGTAGAAGAGTGGGGAGGTAAGCAATAAATAGGCCCTAGACGCGAATAATATTATTAACAATTTAGCATTAACACTGGAGTGATAGATGTGCAGATGATGATGTGCAAGTAGAGATACTGGGGTGCAAAAGAGCAAGAGGGTAAGTAATAATATGGGGATGTGTGTGCTATTTACAGATTGGCTATGTACGGGTTAGCTGCTCTGACAGCTGATGCTTAAAGTTAGAGAGGGAGATATAAGACTCAAGCGTCAGAGATTTTTGCAATTTGTTCCAGTCATTGTCTGCAGAGACCTGGAAGGAAAGGCGGCCAAAAGAGGTGTTGGCTTTGGGGTTGACCAGTGCAATATACCTGCTGGAGCGAGTGTTATGGGTGGGTGTTGCTATGGTGACAAGTGAGCTGAGATAAGGCGGGGCTTTACCTAACATGGACTTATAGATGACCTGGAGCCAGTGGGTCTGGCGACGAATATGTAGCGAGGGCCAGCCGACTAGAGCATACAGGTCGCAGTGGTGGGTGGTATAAGGTGTTTTAGTAACAAAACGGATGGCACTATGATAAACTGCATCTAGTTTGCTGAGTAGAGTATTGGAAGCTATTTTGTAGATGACATCGCCGAAGTCGAGGATCGGTAAGATAGTCAGTTTTACTAGGGTGAGTTTGGCGGCGTGAGTGAAGGAGGCTTTGTTGCGAAATAGAAAGCCGATTCTTGATTTGATTTTGGATTGGAGATGTTTAATATGAGTCTGGAAGGAGAGTTTACAGTCTAGCCAGACACCTAGGTATTTATAGATGTCCACATATTCTAGGTCGGAACCGTCCAGGGTGGTGATGCTAGTCGGGCGGGCGGGTGCAGGCAGCGAATGGTTGAAAAGCATGCATTTGGTTTTACTAGCGTTTAAGAGCAGTTGGAGGCCACGGAAGGAGCGTTGTATGGCATTGAAGCTTGTTTGGAGGTTAGATAGCACAGTGTCCAAGGAAGGGCCAGAAGTATACAGAATGGTGTCGTCTGCGGTCGCAGTTGTAAATGAGAACTTGTTCTCAACTGGCCTACCTGGTTAAATAAAGGTGAAATAAAAAATAAATAAAAATAAAAACATATTTCTCTCAGATTACACATATCCAAAGAATTCGAAAACAAACCAGATTTTGATAAACTCCCATATCTACTGGGTGAAATACCACAGTGTGCCATCACAGCAGTAAGATTTGTGAACCAGTGAAGAACAAACACCATTGTAAATACAACCCATATTTATGCTTATTTATTTTCCCTTTTGTACTTTAACCATTTGTACATTGTTACAACACTGTATATATACATAATATGACATTTGTAATGTCTTTATTCTTTTGGAACTTCTGTGAGTGTAATGTTTACGGTTTATTTTTATTGTTTATTTCACTTTTGTATATTATCTATTTCACTTGCTTTGGCAATGTTAACATATGTTTCCCATACCAATAAAGCCCCTTGAATTTAATTGAGAGAGACAGAAAGAGAGATAGAGACTGAGAAAAAGACAGACAGAAGGAGAGAGAGAGAGAGACAACCTCAGACAAAACTAAGGAGCCAAACATGACACACTGTGTATAAAACACCGTTACCTGTTGGCATCCTTAAGAGAGGCGGGTCGCAGCACTCCATGTGAAACCCCCGATCACAGGAGTCACAGAACAGCATCTCGTCCTGCAATGAGACAGGAGGCATGTGTGGGGCTGTATGGTGGCTTCCCTGTAGTTGCATAGATGTTACACCTTCTGTCATTTCACTCTAAAGGAGGTACACGTCCGTTTAGATTAATATGGATGAGAAGGTGATTTATGTTTTGAATGAAGAAAGGGTGGTGCGTCTTCAATGTACAACATGTTGCCCGGGAAAAGGCTGATCTATGTTTTTGAAAACATCTGTAATGATATTGTTTGTGTCCCAAACACCACACTATTACCCATATAGTGCACTACCTTTGACCTTCGTGGTACATTATATAGTGACTAGGGTGCTATTTGGGACCAGCCAATATCATTAAGAGGACATGTACTACCCATAATGCCTTGAGACGTTAGACTCACTATGTCTCTATGAAGGTAGTATCAATCTATATCACGGATTAAAATGGTTTGTAAACAGCAATTAGAACAACATCACATCGTTATAATACTTACAGCGTTTTTGCCCTGTATTTGACAGGAGCTACATGTTTTACATTCTATACATTGCCATCGCAATCTCTTGACGTTAGTGGTCAGCTCTGGGGAAAACTTCAGACAAGACGGGTGCCCTGTAGAGGTAATTAAAGAGGAGCATGTTAGTGTTCTTGTACATTTCAACCAGATTTTTGTTCACGTCCAAAACAGCACCATATTCCCTATGTAATGCACTACTTTTGACCAGGGCCGAGAGAGACCTACACTGCCTTCAGAGAGCATACACACCCCTGGACCCCCCCCCATGTTGTTGTGTTAAAGTGGGATTCAAATGGATTTAATTGTAATTTTTGTCAACCATCTACACAAAATATTCTGTAATGTCAAACTGAAATATATATATACTTTTTAATATATATAAATAAAAATAAAACACCAATATATTTTAATTACATACGTATTCAACCTCCTGAGTCAATACATGTTGGAATCACCTTTGGCAGCAATTACAGCTGAGAGTCTTTTGGGGTAAGCGCTTTGCAAACCTTGAAAGTACAATTTTTGCCCATTATATATTTTTTTATTCTTCAAGCTCTGTCAAGTTGGTTGTTGATCATTGCTAGACAGACATTTTCAAGTCTTGCCATAGATTTTCAAGCCAATTTAAGTCAAAACTGTTACTAGGCCACTCAGGAGTGAGTTGGAAAGGATGCCTGTATCTTTGTAGTGACTGGGTGTATTGATACACCATCCACAGTGTAATTAATAACTTCACCTTGCTCAAAGGGATATTTAATATCTGCTTTTTTTTATACCAATCTACAAATAGGTGCCCTTCTTTGCGAGATATTGGAAAACCTCCCTGGTCTTTGTGGTTGAATCTGTTAGACATCAACTGCTCTTAACCTTACAGATAATTGTACGAGTGGGGTACAGAGGTAGGGTAGTCATTAAACAAATCATGTTAAACACCCTTATTCTACAAAGAGTTAGTCCATGCAACTTATTATCCAACTTGTTAAGCACATTTTTACACAATGTATTTAGGCTTGCCGTACTTATTGACTCATGATATTTCAGCTTTTCATTTTTTTATTAATTTGTAAAATGTTCTGAAAACATAATTCCATTTTGACATTACGGGGTATTGTGAGTAGATCAGTGACACAAAATCTTACATTTTATCCATTTTAAATTCAGTCTGTAACAAAAAAAAATGTGGAAAAAGTAAAGAGCTGTGAATGCTGAAGCCTGAATGGGGAAGAGGGTGCTACTTGACACATATTGTTTAGCATCAGTTTCACAGAGCAGTAGACTCGACCTTCCCATCATGTTCACACAAGGAGGTTAAAAGTGAAACTGACAGTGTTTTAAACTACTTCGCAGATATGAAAAACAGACGCTCATAATATCAGTAAAAAATATCAAATTCAGTTTATGCTACAAAACCAACTTTATATATAGTTTTAAAAATAGGTTCTATCTGACAAAGAAATAACAATACGTAGAGTAAGGTAGTTGCTGTGGAATTGTTAGGTTAGATTACTTGTTAGATATTACTGAAATGGTCGGAACTAGAAGCACAAGCATTTCGCTACACTCGCATTAACATCTGCTAACCATGTGTATGTGACAAATAACATTTGATTTGATTTGTTGTCAGAATAGATGGAAGCAGTTCATCAATGCATGATTAATATAATTCACCAATACAGTCCTTGGTAGTCCAAAAGATATTGCTATCAGGTTGTAAATCACAGCCGGTATATTGTTTGCTGCCTCCATTCGAGATGCACTGTTTCAGTTTCAACGACTCAATATTGTGGACAAAAACAGAAGAAAGTAAGGCTGGGAATGTGAAATACAAAATCAAACTAGCGAGGGCATCAGAAGCCATGTCATTTTAGGTCTGCTGAGCACAAACTTGAAAACAGTGAAAATTCTGTGCAACTTCCAGCGGGCGTTTACTGTGAACACTGAGGCTGAACCCACTTTAAGTCACAGTTTTAGACAGGGATCAAGTTGGCTACTGTGGCTATTTGATCATAATTTAGGCCTACCATCAAAAATAATGGAGAAATAGCTGTTCTATCATTCAGCCTACAGTTGCAGCCAATGTGTGGTGTTCAATGTAGGTCTACATTCCATGAGACGCTACAAAAAAACATGTAGGTCCTAACATTAACCTGTTTATCCTTCAGACAAGGAAGTGACTGAAAATGTGTTTGATGAAAGAAACCACTTTACAAAATAAAAAGCATTATTATTCCCATACCACTATTACAGAGAATCAGACAAGTTATGCTACCCTCTGCCTATTGGCTACTCAGCTTATTCAAGCCTGTTTCAATATACAACACTAAGACAACAAAAAAATCTATTTACCCTACTCGCTTTTCAAATATGTATTTGTATTTATTATGGATCCCAGCAGCTACTCTTCCTGGGGAAGCAACATTATGGCAGTTATATACACAATTTTTAATATTACATTTCATAACACATTAAGTGTGTTCCCTCAGGCCACAACTCGACTTTCACACCATCTACTCATTGAAGTGTTTTTATTTTTACTATTTTCTACATTGTAGAATAATAGTGAAGACATCAAAACTATGAAATTACACAGATAGAATCAAGTAGTAACCAAAAAAAAGTGTTAAACAAATCAAAATATATTTTATATTTGAGAATCTTCAAAGTCGCCACCCTTTGCCTTGATGACAGCTTTGCACACTCTTGGCATTCTCTCAACCAGCTTCACCTGGAATGCTCATTCAACAGTCTTGAATGAGTTCCCAAATATGCTGAGCACTTGTTGGCTGCTTTTCCTTCACTCTGCAGCCCGACTCATGTGTATGTGTCTGTGCGTACGTATGTGTCTCTTCACAGTCATGTAGTTATGGCTCTATGTAGTACTGTGCGCCTCCCATAGTCTGTTCTTGACATGGAGATTATGAAGAGACCTTTGGTGGCATGTCTTGTGGGGTATGCATGGGTGTCCAAGCTGTGTGCTAGTAGTTTAAACAGACAGCATGGTGCATTCACCATGTCAACACTTCTTACAAAAACAAGTGATGAAGTCACTCTCCTCCACTTTGAGAGATTAATGTTAGCTCTCTGTGTACATTTAAGGGCCAGCAGTGCTGCCCTGTTCTGATCCAATTGGAATTTTCCAAGGTCCCTCTTCGTGGCACTTGACCACATGACTGAACAGTAGTCCAGGTGTGACAAAACTATAGCCTGTAGGACCTGCCTTGTTGATAGTGTTGTTAAGAAGGCAGAGCAGTGCTTTATTACGGACAGACTTCTCCATATCTTAGCTGCTGTTGTATCAACATGTTCTGACCATGACAGTTTACAATCCAGGGTTACTCCAAGCAGTTTAGTCACCTCAATTTGCTCAATTTCCACATTGTTTATTACAAGGTTTAGAGTTTAGTGAATGATTTGAAATATTTAGGACTAACCTATTCCTTGCCACCCATTCTGAAACTAACTGCAGCTCTTTGTTAAGTGTTGCAGTGATTTCAGTCACTGTAGTAGCCAACGTGTCTAGTGATGAATCATCCGCATACATAGACACACTGGTTTTACTCAAAGCCAGTGGCATGGCATTAGTCAAGATTGAAAAAAGTAACAGGCCTAAACAGCTGCCATGGGGAATTCCTGATTCTACCTGGATTATGTTGGAGGCTTCCATTAAAGAACACCCTCTGTGTTCTGTTAGACAGGTAACTCTTTATCCACAATATCGCAGGGAGTCTAAAGCCATAACACAAGTTTTTCCCATCAGCAGACTATGATTGATAATGTCAAAAGTCTAACAAAACAGCTCCCAAACTTTTGAATCATCAATTTCACTTAGCCAATCAGTCCTTCCCTATAAGTGTGCTGAAAGTCTGTTGTCAATTTGTTTACAGTAAAATAGCATTGGATCTGGTCAAACACAATTTCTTCCAAAATATTACTAAGGGTTGGTAACAGGCTGATTGGTTGGCTGTTTGAGCCAGTAAAGGGGGCTTTACTATCCTTAGGTAGGGGAATCATTTTTGCTTCTCTCCAGGCCTGAGGGCACACACTTTCTAGTAGGCTTAAATTAGCAAATAAGAGCGTCAATATTGCCCACTATTAACCTCAGTAATTTTCCATCAAAGTTGTCAGACTCCGGTGGCTTGTCAAAGTTGATTGACAATTCTTTTCACCTCTTCCACACTCACTTTACAGAATTCAAAAATTACAACGCTAATTTGATCAGTTATACTTGGATGTGTATTGTCAGGCATGACATGCCAGCAACAAACTCTGAATTTGCTAATCTTGAAAATGAAAAAATGATTAAAGTAATTGGCAACATCAGTGGGTTTTGTGATGAATGAGCCATCTGATTCAATGAATGATGGAGCTGAGTTTGCCTTTTTGCCCAGAATTTAATTTAAGGTGCTCCAAAGCTTTTTACTATCATTCTTTACAACATTTATTTTTGTTTCGTAGTGTAGTTTCTTCTTTTTAAATCAGTTTAGTCACCTGATTTCTCAATTTGCAGTACGTTTGCCAATCGGTTGTCCAGCCAGACTTATTTGCCATTCCTTTTGCTTCATCCCTCTCAACCATACATTTTTTTTTTTTTTTTTAATCTCATCAATTCACAGGGATTTAACAGACATTTTCTTAATGGGTGCATGCTTATTAGTAAATGGAATAAGCAATTTCATAAATGTGTCAAGGGCAGCGTCTGGTTGCTCCTCATTACACACCACAGACCAACAAATATTCTTTACGTCAACATATGAATCCCTACAAAACTTATTGTATGACATCTTATACACTATATACGGCATTTGACTGCAAGGCGCTACAGAGGGTAGTGCGTACGGCTTAGTATGCTCACTGAGGCCAAGCTTCCTGTCATCCAGGACCTATATACCAGGCGGTGTCAGAGGAAGGCCCAAAAAATTCACCCAAGTCATAGACTGTTCTCTCTGCTACCGCACGGAAAGCGGTACCGGAGCGCCAAGTCTAGGACCAAAAGGCTCCTTAACAGCTTCTACCCCCAAGCCAGCTTCTATGCCCAGCCTTTGGAACTTTGGTTTTCCTAGATATGGCTACTATATTGTGATCACTACAGCCGATGGATTTGGATAAGGTTAAGGCAAATTTCTGCAGCATTAGTAAAGACGTGATCAATACATGTGGATCAATACATCAGTGCTAGAGGCGTCACTACAGACCCTGGTTCGATTCCAGGCTGTATCACAACCGGACGTGATTGGGAGTCCCATATGGCGGCGCACAATTGGCCCAGCGTCGTCCGGATTAGGGTTTGGCCGGGATAGGACGTCATTGTAAATAAGAATTTGTTCTTAACTGACTTGCCTAGTTAAATAAAAAATAATTCCTGTGCTATTTTTAACTACTCTGGTAGGTTGATTGATAACCTGAACCAGGTTGCAGGCACTGGTTACAGCTTTAACCTTTTTCTTGAGTTGGCAGCTTGATGAAAGCCAGTCAATATATATTTTTAAATCACACAGAAAATATACCTCTCTGTTGATATCACACACATTATCAAGCATTTCACACGTTATCCAGATACTGACTGTTAGCACTTGGTGGTCTATGACAGCTTCCCACAAGAATGGGCTTCAGGTGAGGCAGATGAACCTGTAGCCATATTAGTTCAACAGTATTTAACATGAGATCGTCTCTAATCTTTACAGGAATGTGGTTCTGAATATAAACAGCATCACCACCATTGGCATTTCTGTATTTTCTGTACATGTTATAACTATGTATTTCTATCACTGTATCAAAGCTATTATCTACGTGAGTTTCAGATATACCTAAGAATAAGAATGTCATCTGTTATTAGCAAATTATTGATTCCATGAACCTTGTTCCTTAAGCTAAGCATGTTAACACAGGCTATTTTTAGCACTTGTTTTCATTGCCGGGAAGCTTAGAAGTATATATATAAAAAAAAAATATTACCTTAATTACATATATATATATATATATTAGATATGCTCATGTTATTTAAATTAGTGCAGGGCGAGCACACTGCCTCAGTGCTAACAGTATAACTGGTTCGTAGGCACATGATTTCGGCATACAATAGCTGTAGGCTCAGCAGAAGCATACAGGGCAGTTAGAGGGACATAAATTAGGTTACATACGTTGTATCTTCCATCACCCCTGAGATAGTGTACATTTGCTGAAGCATTATGACAACTCAGTGACACAATGGTAGGGATTAACTGAGCTGGACCTGGGTCATTGATAAGTCATTGTCTCAATGCAGCCTTATAATGCTGTGAAAGGATCCAGGAACCCAAATGATTTTGGGTGGATCCAATCTCCCTTATAAAACCAGCTTTGTTTCCATAAGGCTTAAAGATTGTCAATAAATGTTACACCCATGGAGCTGCAATAGTCACGTAGCCAGTTATGGAGGGCTAAAAGTCTGCTAAACCGTTCAATGCGCACGTGGCTACATGTATCACTGTATCACATACGGACGTGATCGGGAGTCCCATAGGGCGGCGCACAATTGGCCCAGCTTCGTCCGGGCCGTCATTGTAAATAAGAATTTGTTCTTAACTGACTTGCCTAGTTAAATAAAGTTCACACAGACACAGAAAGTTATTTTGTTGGCATTTACGTATGTCCCCATTACCAGTAAAACATAATCAAAACCTATTTCTTTCACTTACTTGCTGTGCTGTTTCGTTGTTCATTTGTTTCATTCTCAACCAGGATTTCTATGGAACGCCGTTTTGGGTCTTTGCATGTCAAAAAAGATTCACGTCAAATAACACTATTTGACGTGTCAAATAAGCTTGTTGACCAATCAGGACCCTGAATATGACTGCATGTCAAATAATTATTTAAACACGTTCATTAGTGTAATAACTACTTTAAAAAATGATCACTTGTATTTCATATGTCCCAGCGATTGATCGATACGTACGCTATGATGCTGGTAAAGTTGTCTCGCGCACCTACAGTGCGGGTCATAAAAAAAAGCTAGCTAGCTGATGCAAACAGTGCAGTTCTTCCCTAAAAACATAGCAAAACGACATCATCTGTTTCAGTAGCTATAGATCGCTAGCTAACTATATAGCTAGCTGTCATCATCTAAAATCATCTAAAAAATCTAAAATGGTGGTCGGATCCATCTATATGAAGCTAGCCACAATAAGGATTAGCCACAAGTGGACCTTCCGGTTAGCCTTCAAAATAAAAGTATGGCATAATTATACTATGTATTCATTTGCGTCACTGTCAATGACACTTTTATTTTGAAGGCAAACCGCAAATTCCACTATTGTGCCTAATCATTATTGTGGCTAGCTTCACAACACATCACCCTGTCTGGTTGAGCCTCACTAGCCAGATGAAGCTAGCTTGCTGCTTATAACATTAACCCTGTTGCCCAAAGCTAAGTAGCTGGCTAGCTATTTATTTTAATGAACTGAAGTTCAATTTCAATAGGCGAACAACAAGTGGCAATCTAGCAAATTTTTTGCAGACTTTTTTGTTCTGCTTTGACAGTGCTACTGTATCTTTTTTGACACGCAAAAGACCCAAACGGCATTCCATAGTATTGGTGTCGTGAAGGTAATAGCAGTGACGTTATTACTGTGTCCGGTAGGGCAACATCTGAAAAATAGTGCACTTGGTAATGTGTACCGGTGCTCGACGAGTCGGCGAAAGTCAACATCACCCACGACAGAACGGTTGATTGTCAAGGGCAATGAATTCCATAATGGATTTCACCTTTGAGTTGTCTTGCTGAAATGTTTCTTACTCTTTGAATAATTGAATAACCAATGCTTTTAACAGACAAGCTGTCTTCATCAGGGTATCATTACGTCCTGTACCTACGTTTTATGGGTATGCACGTCAGCTTTGACATCGGTTTTTCACAATCGGCATTAAATATCGGGCCGATACCGATGTTGACATTTTTTTGCCAATATCGTCCGATGCCGATATGTTCACCGATATATCGTGCATCCCTAATCATAAGTCAGTCATACCGTGGCTAATAGGCTCGTTTATCTATTCATGTAACTATTTATTTAGGAAACAAAGCCCGGAGCCTAGCTAACTAGCTGCTGGAAGAATGGGTGAGTGGACAACCCCCCCCCCCCCCCCCCATATATTTTCACTTTGGCTACAGCTAGAGATGCAAGTGTCATTTGGTTAGCAAGAAAGAAATGTGAGTCACTTTGATAGCTAGCTATGCTGAACTTGAATAACTCTTACCAACAGTTAGCATAGCTCTTAGTTTTCAATAAAAATGTATTTGTCATCGATCGAATGGGCGGGCAAGCAGGCAAGTTCCCATTCAGTTGTCAAAACGTGGGCTAGTATTCCATTGTTTATCAGTGCAATTTTGACATTGTACATTTGGTTGTTGATCTTATAGGCAACTGAGAAAGAGGTAGCCTACCTGTTCACAGTTGTTAGATAAATAGGACTGTAAAGTTCCCAAATGTACAAGGACTTCTGTAATACTTATGTAACAGTATAGCTTCCGTCCCTCTACCTGGGCTCGAACCAGGGACCCTCTGCCCACATTGACAACAGCCACCCTCAAAGCATTGTTACCCATCTCTCCACAAAAACCCTTGCTGAGCAAGGGGAACAACTACTTCAAGGTCTCAGAGCGAGTGACGTCACCGATTGAAACGCTATTAGCGCGCACCCCGCTAACTAGCTAGCCATTTCACATCGGTTACACTTACATATTTGCAGAAATCCATTCAGGTGTATTTTGTGGCTTTTGGAGAATCCTTTCTAATGATCTAACGTAGCACTGTTGCTACTGCCTGTAAATACACAGTCCAGATCAAAGTTAATGATGGAATGCCCGTATGGCAAATGTCTTATTTGCATATAGGCCTAGTGTAGCTCTGATTGGCTATGGCGCACCGGTCTGTGTAGTCTGGGTCAGGACAAGACTGACATGTCTTTACTAGGTTTTATTTACGGCAATGTGTATTTGTTTACGGCAATGTCTATTAAATTGTCCAAACGCACAGCCGCTTTCCCACTCTATGAAAGTATAAAAACTTTCAAATGACCATATGTACTCACCTGTCAGAAAATGTGAAAGAAAAGGCACCATTCTTCCTGAGGGTGTAAATGAATCCGATTATAATAAGATTTCATGTTGCTAAAACACTGTCAATTCCACTTTAAATATTAACATTTTGCATCATCAGCGATGTTGCGCAGTGGGTACTTGGGTGTGTATGGGTCCGCAGACCTCTTTTTTTCCCACAAGCTGCGTCTAAAAAAAAAAACAGTATGATCAAACATCTGAGCAGTTAATTAAAGATAATTTGATCTTAATGAGGCAGAAACAGTAGCAGCACTCATTCTAATGGGGGCCCATCCATGAAAGTCATTTAAAAAGCGTGACTCCTCTCTCACCCGTCTCCCTCTCATGGCTGTAAAACAGCTGTTTTACACCCAGAACACAATCTGTGTACACTACAAAGCGGTTAATGAAAAACCACTTCAACGTTACTTAGTCAAATTTGAGCTATATAAAATGTCACTGGGAGAACAGTTCCTTAAACAATCCACTCCTTAGCAGATTGCATTTTATGTAGGGCTAGCAGCAGCAAATTTTGTTTGGAACAAAAGAACAGTAAATGAAAATGCCACTAATCTACAGCTGTGGTAAATGGATGACCTTTGATCCCCTTGCTCGCTCTCATCGCTGCCTGGCGTGTTCTCAGAGTGCTGGTGCATTCCGATTCAGAGAGCTACGAGCTCCATTCACTCAACGACTTGAGTGATTTAAAAAAAAATTGAAAAAGGGCACTTGAACAGAATCTGCCTTCCTCAGTCCATCATGGGTCGGTAGCGATTTTGATCCCTCAACTATCCAATTTTAACAATGTTCCTCTAATAAGTTCTTAAAGAAGAAGTGTTTAGCCTAAAGCAGGATAACATCATGCTGCAGGTGGAATATGGCATCAGTCCCAACAGCACTAGAGTTGCTACCATCTCAGGGTATACCCCCCCCCCCCTCTCACTGTTTAAACCACAGACTCACAAATTGCAGATTGACCTTGAAACCATCTCTGCTACCACGAGCTACATACAACCTGGCTCAGTCAGGCTACGTTGTTTTGTGGAGGTTTGGATCTCGAGAGGGATTCCCCCTGTCATTCTGTGGCTTCATCCCTAATGAGGCACCCTATTCCCTATATAGTGCACTACTTTTGACCAGGACCCATAGGACACTATGTAGGGAATAGGGTGCAGTTTGGGATTCAGACAGTGACTGAGTACGGTTCGTGGGTACTTGCGTTCTAAGTAATAGGCTGACTGGGTATGCCCAAATAGGTTTTATAGTATGTGAAAAATGCCAGGATGTCATGCTCATTTTAACCTTTCATCTAGTAGAATTCCCTGCAGAAGAGAATCATATTTTTAGACCCACGTGTTCTTGACAACAGCTGATAATGAGAAGGGGTAATGTGATAAGGTGTAATGAATGACAGGAAACAACACAACTGCTCATTAGATGATCTATTCTCAGTATGGGTGAGCCTAGTATGTTTATTTATTTAACTAGGCAAGTCAGTTAAGAACAAATTCTTATTTACAATGACGGCCTACCAGAAGGCAAAAGGCCTCCTGCGGGGGCCTGGGATTAAAAATACAAAATAAAAAGAGGACAAAACACACATCACGATAAGAGAGACACCGGAACACTACATAAAGAGAGACCTAAGACAACACAGCATGGCAGCACAGCACAGCGCAGCAGCACATGACAACATGGCAGCAGCACATGACAACATGGCAGCAGCACATGACAACATGGCAGCAGCACATGACAACATGGCAGCAGCATGGCAGCAGCACAGCACGGCAGCAGCAAAGCACAGCACGGCAGCAGCACAGCACAACATGGTACAAACATTGTTAGGCACAGTCAACAGCACAAAGGGCAATAAGGTAGAGGAAACAATACATCACACCAAGCAGCCACAACTGTCAGTAAGAGTGTCCATGATTGAGTCTTTGAATGAAGAGATGGAGATAAAACTGTCCAGTTTGAGTGTTTTTTGCAGCTCGTTCCAGTCGCTAGCTGCAGCGAACTGAAAAGAGGAGCGACCCAGGGATGTGTGCGCTTTGGGGACCTTTAACAGAATGTGACTGGCAGAACGGGTGTTGTATGTGGAGGATGAGGGCTGCAGTAGATATCTCAGATAGGGGGGAGTGAGGCCAAAGAAGGTTTTATAAATAAGCATCAACAAGTGTATCTTGCATCAGGTATACCGAGATGGCCAGTTTACAGAGGAGTATAGAGTGCAGTGATGTGTCCTATATGGAGCATTGGTGGCAAATCTGATGGCCGAAAGGTAAAGAACATCTATTCGCTCGAGAGCACCCTTGCCTGCCAATCTATTAATCTAGCATGGGTAGGATGGTAATCTGAATCATGGTTCGTTTGGCAGCTGGGGTGAGAGGAACGATTACGATAGAGGAAACCAAGTCTAGATTTAACCTTAGGCTATAGCTTGGATATGTGTACCGTCTAGCCATACTCCCAATTACTTGTATGAGTTGACTACCTCAAGCTCTAAACCCTCAGAGGTAGTAATCACACCTGTGGGGAGAGGGACATTCTTCTTACCAAACCACATGACCTTTGTTTTGGAGGTGTTCAGAACAAGGTTAAGGGCAGAGCAAGCTTGTTGGACACTAAGAATGCTTTGTTGTAGAGCGTTTAACACAAAATACAGGGAGGGACAAACTCAGTATAAGACTATTATGTGCACATAAATGGATGAGAGAGCTTCCTACTGCCTGAGCTATGTTGAGAAGAGCATGGGGCCTAGGATCGAGCCTTGGGGTACACCCTTGGTGACAGCAGTGGCTAAGACAGCAGATGTTCTGACTTAATACACTGCACTCTTGAGAGCGGTAGTTAGCAAACCAGGCCAGTGACCCCTCAGAGACAGCAATACTCCTTAGCTGACCCACAAGAATGGAATGGTCTACCATATCAAAAGCTTTGGCCAAGTCAATAAAAATACACTGCTTAGAATCAAGGGCAATGATGACATGATTTAGGACCTTTAAGGTTGCAGTGACATCATTAACCTGAGCAGAACCCAGATTGCATACCAGAGAGAATACTATAGACATCAAGAAAACCAGTCAGTTGATTATTCACAAGTTTTGATAAACAGGGCAAGATAGAAATTGGCCTATAACAGTTAGGATCAGCTTGATCTCCCCTTATTTTTATTTATTTAACTAGGCAAGTCAGTTAAGAACAAATTCTGATTTACAATGACAGCCTACACCGGCTAAACCCGGACGACGCTGGGCCATGGGACTCCCCAATCACGGCCGGTTGTGATACAGCCTTTAAATAAAGGACGCACCGTGGCTGCCTTCCAAGCACTGGAAACTTCCTCAGAGAGGAGAAACAGGTTAAAAAAAGATGAGAGATAAGCTCAGTGATGTTGTGTTGATTTAGTTAAATTTTTACTAAATAGTAAATTATAAATAGTATGTAGTACTATTAGTACACAGACCGACTAGGATATGGCCAGTTTGTTGGAGGAAATCAATTTGAGTACGGTAAGGCGCAGAATAATCACTAAGCTTGATTACGAGTAGCATAGTTATGTGGGATGCAAGGGGATTTACATCAGTTATTCTGTGTAGTCTGACTGCCAGGTAGTGAGATCTCAAAACACGTACATCTTGTAAAGTGGACCGATGCTCTCTAGGTAACTGAGATATGGTGGATCCTTAACTAGGCGAGCCCAGTACAGCTCGGTCCACTTCAGCTCAGTAGTGTAAAAAGGGTATGAACTTACCGCTGCTTCCACAGTCTGCACAGGACAGAAGCTCCTCTGACCTCTTGTCCCGATTGGACTCTTTCGTTCCCAAACAGAAACTGCATATTGGGATGGGGTCAGCGCGTAGCTGGGGAGAGAAACAGAAACTGCATATTGGGATGGGATCAGCGCGTAGCTGGGGAGAGAAACAGAAACTGTGTGGTCCAATGTGGTAGAGCACGGCGCTTGAAATGCCAGGGTTGTGGGTTCAACTCCTACGTGGGACCAGTACAAAAAAAAAAGTTGAACTCACTACTGTAAGTCTCTCTGGATAAGAGCGTCTGCTAAATTACTAAAATATAAAATGTAATGCATATTGGGATGGAGTCAAAGCATAGCTGGGGAGAGAAACACGAACTGCATATTGGGATGGGGTCAAAGCATAGCTGGAAAGAGAAACACAAACTGCATTTTGGGATGGGGTCAGTAGAAAGTGTCAGAATGGACGAGGAGAAGCATGATATGCGGTAAATAATATCTGTATTCTTTGGCATGCTGTATGAAAGACAAACGATGTTATAATGGATGCCAAGTCATCCTAAGCCCTCAGTACTGTAAGGTGCTGCGGATGTGACTAAAACCCATCTTTTCCGTGTACTCTTTGTACAGAGGTACTCTACCGTAATATATGTAAAAGACTGGCCTTCATCCATTCAATCATCTGAAAGGGGGATGTGATCATCTGAAAAAGTGAGTTTTTAAAAAAGGGGCTTAATCCAATTAAGAAAGCTTTACACTACAGTTAGACAGGATCTCAAATCAATGGGCTTTATTGGCATGGGAAACATGTTTACAAATAGATAAACAAAAGTGAAAAACAGTGAAAACACACAAAAGTTTCCCAAAGAGACATGTTATATTATGGCTTTGTATCTCTCTCTCACTGCAAAGAGTCTAGGACCTCTATAACAGGGGGGTGTCAGGGGAAGGCCCTAAAAATGGTCAAAGACTCCAGCCACCCAAGTCATAGACTCTCTCCGCACAGCAAGCAGTCTGGAACCAACAAGACATGGAACAGTTTCTACCCCGAAGCCATAAGACTGCTAAATAGTTAGTTAAATAGTTAACCAATAGCTACCCGGACTATATGCATTGAGCCTTTTGACTGATCACATACACTGCTGCTACTGTTTATCATCTATCCTGTTGCCTAGTCACTCTATCCCTCAATACAGTGCATTCAGAAAGTATTCAGACACATTGACTTTTTACATTTTTGTTACATTACAGCCTTATTCTAAAATATATTAAATACCATCTCAATCTACACATAATACCCCATAATGACAAAGCGAAAACAGTTTTAGAAATGTTTGCAAATTTATTAAAAAAAAAAAAAAAATGACAAAAAAGTATTTGACTTTAAATTGAGCTCAGGTGCATCCTGTTTCCATTGATCATCCTTGAGATGTTTCTACAACTTGATTGGAGTCCACCTGTGGTAAATTCAATTGATTGGACATGATTTGAAAGGCACACACGTCTATATAAAAAGGTCCCACAGTTGACAGTGCATGTCAGAGCAAAAACCAAGCCATGAGGTCAAAGGAATTGTCCATAGAGCTCAGAGACAGAATTGTGCTGAGGCACAGATCTGGGGAAGGGTACCAAAACATTTCTGCAGCATTGAAGCTCCCCAAGATCACAGTGGCCTCCATCATTCTTAAATGGAAGAAGTTTGGAACCACCAAGACTCTTCCTAGAGCAATCAGGGGAGAAGGAACTTGGTCAGGGAGGTGACCAAGAACCTGATGGTCACTCTGACAGAGCTCTAGAGTTCCTCTATGGAGATGGGATGAACCTTCCAGAAGGACAACCATCCCTGCAGCCCTCCACCAATCAGGCCTTTATGGTAGAGTGGCCAGACGGAAGCCACTCCTCTGTAAAAGGCACATGACAGCCCGCTTGCAGTTTGCCAAATGGCACCTCCTGGATCAAGATCCCTGTTGCCGGAATTGTTTTGTGCGTCCCTTCCGGTAATACCGTATACCGGTATGCTACTGAAACGGTATGAACATCTGCATACTGCCCAACCCTAAATATCAGCTTGCCTCAGTCTACGTTAAGACAATAACTCTTGAATGAATGCTATAGTGCTGATTTTTTATATATTTTTTTTTATATATATATATTTCACCTTTATTTAACCAGGTGCTTCATTCTTGTAGGATAGGATACACCACACTTTCATCAGCTCTTCAACAAACTATTAAAGTTGAACAGAATATAGGATATTATAAACTGAGTGGTTCGAGCCCTGAACCCCGATTGTCTAACAGCTGAGGAATATCAGACGGTATACCACGTGTATGACTATTTTTATTTTTTATTTACTGCTTTAATTACGTTGGTAAACAGTTTATTATAGCATTAAGTCACCTCGGGGGTTTGTAATATATGGCCAATATACCACGGCTAAGGGCTGTATCCAGGCGTGACGCAACGCGGCGTGCTTAAGAACAGCCATTAGTGGTGGAATATTAGCCATATACCGCATCTCCTCAGGCCTTATTGCTTAAATTTGCCACTTGGCGGATATGCCACTCATCCAAAGTGACTTACAGTATGGTACAGGGAGTGCATATTTAGTATGAGTATCGATCACCACGGGAACTGAACTCACGACCTTGGCTAGACGGGCATCATGTCATTGTGAACAATGGGTCACAGAAAGTAGAAACAGGAAGTTGCTCAATCAAACAGTTGGTTTTTCAAGCTCTGTCCTTTAAAGTACTTCAAATCAGGAGGGCTGTCGGTCTCTAGTACGTAGGCCTATCTAGCCTAAATAGGATGGACATTTGCATTTGATCACAATAGAGTTGATGTCAGAAGTTCACATACACTTAGGTTGGAGTCATTAAAACTCGTTTTACAACCACTCCACACATTTCTTGTTAACAAAGTATAGTTTTGGCAAGTCGGTTAGGACATAAAATTTGTGCATAACACAAGTAGTTTTTCCAACAATTGTTTACAGACAGATTATTTCACTGTATCACAATTCCAGTGGGTCAGAAGTTTGCATACACTAAGTTGACTGTGCCTTTAAACAGCGTGGAAAATTCCAGAAAATGATTTAATGGCTTTAGAAGCCTCTGATAGGCTTATTGACATCATTTGAGTCAATTGGAGATGTACCTGTGGATGTATTTCAAGGCCTACCTTCAAACTCAGTGCCTCTTTGCTTGACATCATGGGAAAATCAAAAGAAATCAGCCAAGACATCAGAAAAAAATTTGTAGACCTCCACAAGTCTGGTTCATCCTTGGGAGCAATTTCCAAACGCCTGAAGGTACCACGTTCATCTGTACAAACAATAGTACGCAAGTATAAACACCATGGGACCACGCAGCCGTCATACCGCTAAGGAAGGAGACGCGCTCTGTCTCCTAGAGATGAACGTACTTTGGTGCGAAAAGTGCAAATCAATCCCAGAACAGCAAAGGACCTTGTGAAGATGCTGGAGGAAACAGGTACAAAAGTATCTATATCCACAGTAAAACGAGTCCTATATCGACATAACCTGAAAGGCCGCTCAGCAAGGAAGAAGCCACTGGGCTGTGGGTCTTCCAAATGGACAACGACCCCAAGCATACTTCCAAAGTTGTGGCAAAATGGCTTAAGGACAACAAAGTCAAGGTATTGGAGTGGCCATCACAAAGCCCTGACCTCAATCCTACAGAAAAGTTGTGGGCAGGACTGAAAAAGCGTGTGCGAGCAAGGAGGCCAACAAACCTGACTCAGTTACACCAGCTCTGTCAGGAGAAATGGGCCTAAATTCACCCAATTTATTGTGGGAAGCTTGTGGAAGGCTACCCGAAACGTTTGACCCAAGTTAAACAATTTAAAGGCAATGCTACCAAATACTAATTGACTGTATGCAAACTTCTGACCCACTGGGAATGTGATGAAAGAAATAAAAGCTGAAATAAATAATTCTCTCTACTATTATTCTGACATTTCACATTCTTACAATAAAGTGGTGATCCTAACTGACCTAAGACAGGGAATTTTTACTTGGATTAAATGTCAGGAATTGTGAAAAACTGAGTTTAAATGCATTTGGCTAAGGTATACGTAAACTTCCGACTTCCAACTGTATATCCCATCACAAAACTACTGTTTCCACCAAAGATGCAAATTAAGATTCAACTTCATGTTAAAGGCCATAGGTGTTTGGAGCATTTCTATTCAAACCACCAGAACTGTTCAAACCTCTTCCAAAATCACCAGAGCTGTTCAAACCTCTTCCAAAATCACCGGAGCTGTTCAAACCTCTTCCAAAATCACCGGAGCTGTTCAAACCTCTTCCAAAATCACCGGAGCTGTTCAAACCTCTTCCAAAATCACCAGAGCTGTTCAAACCTCTTCCAAAATCACCAGAGCTGTTCAAACCTCTTCCAAAATCACCAGAGCTGTTCAAACCTCTTCCAAAATCACCAGAGCTGTTCAAACCTCTTCCAAAATCACCAGAGCTGTTCAAACCTCTTCCAAAATCACCAGAGCTGTTCAAACCTCTTCCAAAATCACCAGAGCTGTTCAAACCTCTTCCAAAATCACCAGAGCTGTTCAAACCTCTTCCAAAATCACCAGAGCTGTTCAAACCTCTTCCAAAATCACCAGAGCTGTTCAAACCTCTTCCAAAATCACCAGAGCTGTTCAAACCTCTTCCAAAATCACCAGAGCTGTTCAAACCTCTTCCAAAATCACCAGAGCTGTTCAAACCTCTTCCAAAATCACCAGAGCTGTTCAAACCTCTTCCAAAATCACCAGAGCTGTTCAAACCTCTTCCAAAATCACCAGAGCTGTTCAAACCTCTTCCAAAATCACCAGAGCTGTTCAAACCTCTTCCAAAATCACCAGAGCTGTTCAAACCTCTTCCAAAATCACCAGAGCTGTTCAAACCTCTTCCAAAATCACCAGAGCTGTTCAAACCTCTTCCAAAATCACCAGAGCTGTTCAAACCTCTTCCAAAATCACCAGAGCTGTTCAAACCTCTTCCAAAATCACCAGAGCTGTTCAAACCTCTTCCAAAATCACCAGAGCTGTTCAAACCTCTTCCAAAATCACCAGAGCTGTTCAAACCTCTTCCAAAATCACCAGAGCTGTTCAAACCTCTTCCAAAATCACCAGAGCTGTTCAAACCTCTTCCAAAATCACCAGAGCTGTTCAAACCTCTTCCAAAATCACCAGAGCTGTTCAAACCTCTTCCAAAATCACCAGAGCTGTTCAAACCTCTTCCAAAATCACCAGAGCTGTTCAAACCTCTTCCAAAATCACCAGAGCTGTTCAAACCTCTTCCAAATCAGCAGAACTATTCAAACCTCTTCCAAATCAGCAGAACTGTTCAAACCTCTTCCAAAATCACCAGAACTGTTCAAACCTCTTCCAAAATCACCAGAACTGTTCAAACTCTAGTAAGTATCTAAATAGGCTGCTTCTTCTGCACTTGATCACAATAAATCATTCACAAGCATAGGCTACTTTACATCCCCTGTATCCCCCAAAGCTGCAAATTAAAGATTTAACTAGATGTGAAAGGCCTAGGTGTTAGGAACAAATAGTAATCTGCAGGGATGTTATAGTGAAATAGCTACAAGGGCCCAGCTTTTCATTGTGATAACTAAACAAATTGGCCAGTGGGACCACATGAAAAACAAAGGCATTGTTACGATAAGGATAGACCTTAGTTGACCTGTCTCAGGGACTAGCTAGAGATAGGACTCACGTTTTAGGTAACCTGAGCATATGAGCCTTTTTAGAGGCGTTACATCACAGCTAACCTGAGCATATGAGCCTTTTTAGAGTGTTACATCACAGCTAACCTGAGCATATGAGCCTTTTTAGAGGCATTACATCACAGCTAACCTGAGCATATGAGCCTTTTTAGAGGCATTACATCACAGCTAACCTGAGCATATGAGCCTAAGATGATATAACAAGTGCAGTGCATCTGTAGTTGATATAGTCAAATCTCACAAGTTACATGGCACTTCAAAAAATGAATAAAAGTGAATATGGCTAACAAATAAAAAGTCTAGCCTGGTCCAGACTGGGCTTGTCATTGGAGATGTTTTACAGCAGGGAAAAGCTTGTGACTGGTGATTAAACCAAGAGAAATAAATAAAAAAAACTCAGTGGAGCTCATCTGAAAAAGAACAGAAAAAAATAAAAAATTAGACAGCTGAAGAAGATTCCGCTGATTGACTAGGGGATTCCAAATGAAGTACATTACAGGAAATTAGAGTGCTTGAAAGAGACACAGTTGTGTTCCGCAAAGGGGGGGGGGGGGGGGGGGGGTTCTATTAGAACACTGCTGCTGTTCTAGAAGCCAGGCAGAGCTGCACTGAAGAACAGGTTACATAACAGTGAGGGGAGTGGAGAAAAAAAACCATCTCATTCCTTGCCTTTGTTCCTGCCAAACACTTTAGAATCTAATAAACTTTCACCCAAGAAATGCTCTTTTCTAAGACTTTCTCATTTCCTATACCCACTAGTTATGAGTTGCAAGGACTAGGACATCCTTTTGAAATACACAGTGAACTAGAAGAGCTTAGTGATGTCACCACCAAAATAGCACGAGAGCAGTGTTATTGTAAGTGTACAAAAGGAGACGGGCCTAGACATTTCAAATTAGGAGATCCTATTTTATTTTTTTATCAATATGCTTTTTATTACAGGACGACAGTGTCTTAACATTTGAGTTTCACTTGGGTCTGACCAGACACCGAAACCTGTCACTGCACAGTCGAGGGTGTTACTTCCTGATATTCATAATGAAACTGAAGGGTAGATAATGTCTCCAATAGTGGAAATTGCCATCTAGAATGGTTTGCTGTAGGCATGTTGGTAATGGGGTGCACATTGTGCTGAAAGCAGATGATATTTAAGGGCTGCTGGGCCAGTGCTCGAGATGGCATGAGAGATGTTGGAAGAGCTATACGGCTGTTCAGCTCTCCCTCTAAGTTGTTAAAGCCTTTTATCTTGTCTCTCCCCTGTTGGGTTTGCTACACGTTTATTTTTACTCTCTAACATAAGTTGGTGAGGGTTTTCTTTTCCTTTAGCTTGTCTGATATCAAGCAAATCTAGTCGGTGTCCATGGTGGGTGTTTGTTAAGACCCTGCCTTCCAAAACCAATTTTAAAACCCCACCCGTTTCATTTTGGTTGTCAGCGGTTCATTTATAAAGTTCTGAGTGACGATTTTGTTTTGAGTTCTTGTTTGGGGAACGTAACAAAACGGGGTCTCATCCGGGATCTTGTTTCCCAGGAGTACGGTAGTCACTCTAAATCACCTACTCTGAAGCTCTACTGTGCCCATATGAGTGTTCAAAAGGCACTTTTGTGGTGGAGTTTGTCACTAACAGCCACTCAGAAGCATTCTAAGATTGGTGAAAAAAATCTGTGGAAACTTGCATTAAAAAACACACACAGATATGCGAGCATTTGTGGGGAACCATACCTGGGAAAAACTGGATAAAATGTACAGAAAGGAAGTAACAGCTCATCCTTGCAAAGCATTATGAAAAGGGTCCTACGGGTAGTAGAGTACAACCTGTAGACGTGCATCTGAGATGGAACTAAATGGCTAAATGGGCGCAACGGAGAATGGAGTTGGAGCAGGTGTCATTTGTTTAAAAACCAGATAGAACTGGGAGGCCACCACAGCAACACTAGAACAAGAGGAACGCGCAGCCAGAGAACGTTAGTATTCCATTCCATTAAAAGAAATAAGAGATGGAAGCATTTTGATTGAAGTCAAGTCATCCTGCACCGTCAAAAGAGTTAGATCTTGGTCGGAACAGCTGGCTTGTACCGCCTTTCAACGAAAAAGAAGGTGGACGTATATTTTACTCTGTTTGAGCGGATTGCCA
Source organism: Salvelinus namaycush (assembly GCF_016432855.1). Lineage (NCBI taxonomy): Eukaryota > Metazoa > Chordata > Actinopteri > Salmoniformes > Salmonidae > Salvelinus > Salvelinus namaycush. Next base: position 3,423,877 of record NC_052341.1, on the reverse strand, counting down.
CATCTCTAAAATGTCCGTGAGATATCTGGTGACTGCTCCTTGTGGTAAAAGCTCAGAAAGTGTACGTCACTTCAGCTCATGACACTGATTAAAGCTGCTATCCTTCGGGCTTAAGAGAGTTGGTCCCAGAGGCATACATACAACAGTTCCGTAAATAACGAAAAACAGAGTCGCGAAGTCCTGTTGAATTTGCAAGAGAACAAGCATGTCTTTTTTGATCGGTGGCGTGGTTCGAGGTCAAGGCCCTCGAGGATTGAAAAGAAGCTCATACTACTCGAGCAGTTTCAAGAATTGCCTTCATGAAAGAGTTGCTACCTACATTTACTCACTCTTGAGAAAGCTTAAGTCCTTGCAGATATGTTTTGTTATCCCTATGCAAAAAGCAATCCAGAAGTCACCCCCTACTGCAAGGATTCAAACTTTTTCTACAGTGCCCAAAGACAAGACATCGGCAGAAACCTGGTTCTTCGTATCCAGCAGTTTGTCATTACCGCCATGAGAGAAAGGACAGTCTCTCAGTGTCCTGAATTGAAACAGAAAAATTAGGATAAGATTACTTTATTGGGAAATCGCACACAAGGTCTAAACAAAATCTGACTTCCATTTTTAACTCAACCCCCTCCGAAAAGACAGACCGTTTATTTATTTTAATTTTTTTATATCTGCTGCTGCGCATGTTGTGTATTTTGTGGAATTGCATTAGACATAGGGGGAAAATGTAATTTCCCCAGGTTTTTATTTTATATTTTCGGGAAATGTGAAGTGTTCCCGGGACAGTCCCGGGATCCCGGTTACCCATGTTATAGGGAGTGTTTTTTTAATTTTTTATTTTGGTCGTGAGCAAACTGGTCCAACAAATAGATGCGTCTATATTTATTGTCTGAAAAAATGGGGGAGGTGTTAGAGTTCTCTCATTAGCATGGGGTGCTGATTGGATCGTCAGTCTGTGTTGCTCCTGCCACAGGTTACATTTAACCCCGTACACTCGTGGGAATTGCCCCCCAACGCTCCCTGACTTTGGTGATCGCTACTAAAAAGAGGAAAAATGTACTTACTATGCCTGTGATGTGGTTGTCCAACCTAGTTAAGATGAATGCACTAAGTGTAAGTCACTCTGGAAAATAGTGTCTGCTAAATGACTAAAATATAATGATGAGGGTTTGAGTAGAGGACTAACTGGTGTTTCCAAGTGGCCCAACACACACACACACACCTCTCCAAAGTGTCCACAGTTCCTCAGTAATTTCAATGCACTTATGACTCATAAAAGAGTCTTCAACTATAAGGTTGTTTGTTGAGCTCTCCTAGCTGTGCTGTTGAGGAACTAGAGCGAGGACACTTGTAGCTGTTAGGTTTGGAACACAACCCTGCACGCCCGCTGTTGTTTACGCAACCCAAAAACGGTCCATTATAAACCTAAATGTGGGTCAGGTGGGCATCATTTGAAAGCTTGTTCTATTACAACATGACTTGCTAAATGATAAAAATACGATCTTACAGTGTTAGGCTTTCAGTAGAGGATTCAGAGAAGCAGATCGTACTTTTGGTCCACATAGAATGGAGTCATTTGTGCATTCAGATGCATGGCCCGTGGCAAATGTTCTTCACAATAGGACAAACATAGGCTCATTATGTTCAGGACAACCCAGGGTATAACGCCATGTCATCATGTAACTGTACATCAAAACACAGAGATCATAAACGTTGACTCTGTACATTACATGAGTTTTATGATAAGGAAATGTGAAGTGCACGTTTGGACTCACAGGTGTTTTTGCTTACTTGTATGACATCAAAGAGATATTTCTTAGAATCTTCAACGTCTCATCTTTCAAAATACATTTAGAAGATCTAATCAAATCCTCTTAATTTACAGTATTTCCCTCACTCAGACAACCAAAAAGGTGCAAGAGTTGTCCAATTAGAGGGAGGGATGGGTCAACTTGTCACCCGAGGTGCTCCAGTTCAGAACGTCTGTCAGTCAAAACCCATACAGAGCTGTGAAGCGGAGACCCTGAGCTCTGACGTCATGTATAGCATGTTACTGTACAGCCAATGAGCTCTGACGTCATGTATGGCATGTTACTGTACAGCCACTGAGCTCTGACGTCATGTATAGCATGTTACTGTACAGCCACTGAGCTCTGACGTCATGTATAGCATGTTACTGTACAGCCACTGAGCTCTGACGTCATGTATAGCATGTTACTGTACAGCCACTGCGTTTATATTTAGGCGCTTGTCAATGTCCAAATCTGCCATTTTCAAACACTTATACGGGTACGAGTGTGAAGGGCTACGGCTGCTGGGCCAGTGCTTGAGATGGCATAAGAGATGTTGGAAAAGATACACAGCTGTGTAGTTCTTCCTCTAAGTTGTTAAACGAAGTATTATCCTGTGTCTCCCGTTTGGTTTGTTGTTACTCCCTAACCTAAGTTGGTAGGGGTTCCCTTTCCTTCAGCTTGTCTCAAATCAGGAAATCGAGTGGGTTTCCATGATGAGTGTGTGTTAAGACCCTACTTAGCAACACCTAGTCAGTTGTTTAAAGCAACAGAAAATTGTACACTTCCAATGCTTTGGCCTTCACTGTGAAGTTCTCTTCCAATGCTTTGGCCTTCACTGTGAAGTTCTCTTCCAATGCTTTGGCCTTCACTGTGAAGTTCTCTTCCAATGCTTTGGCCTTCACTGTGAAGTTCTCTTCCATTCTTACCCCTCCTGTTGTGTTTGTTTCATGTTAATTCATTCTGTGGTCCTAAAATGTCCACCCCATTATAGCTGATTATAAATCCATAATAATACATATTGTCACCTAATGTTGTGTTAGATCTTTTAATCAACTTAAGTTCTTGTGAACATTACACATTTTGAACTTCTACTTGCTATTCATGGCTTGTAGGCCTCATTGACCTGAGCTCACACAACTCGTTTTGGAGTAAAACAAAAGCGTATGTATGGATTATTTTGACTATAACAAATACTCATATGAAACATATTTTGCTATTTATCACAGACTACGTTGTGTCAAAGTTTAACAAGGACTCTCTCTCCTCCTCACCAGTGTCATGATCAAAGATATGATCAAGAGCCTCACGTACAGTATATTGTTTGTGCTGCCACAGAATGAATTGTGAGAAAGGCCTCAAAAAAAGGATTATATACCAGAGCTGCGAGAAAAGTTCAACATAAAAAGAAACGTCCTCTCACGGTCAACTGCGTTTATTTTCAGCAAACTTAACAAGATTCAACAAAATACATGAACTGAACTAGTTCCACAGACATGTGACTAACAGAAATGGAATAATGTGTCCCTGAACAAATGGGGGGGGGGGGGGGGGGGGGTCAAAATCAAAAGTAACAGTCAGTATCTGGTATGGCCATCAGCTGCATTAAGTACTGCAGTGCATCTCCTCCTCATGGACTGCACCAGATTTAAAAGTTCTTGCTGTGAGATGTTACCCCACTCTTCCACCAAGGCACCTGCAAGTTCCCGAACATTTCTGGTGGGATTGGCCCTAGCCCTCACCCTTTGATCCAACAGGGCCCAGACGTGCTCAATGGGATTGGGATCCGGGGTCTTTGCTGGCCATGGCAGAACACTGACATTCCTGTCTTGCAGGAAATCATGCACAGAACGAGCAGTATGGCTGGTGGCATTGTCATGCTGGAGGGTCATGTCAGGATGAGCCTGCAGGAAGGGTACCACATGAGGCAGGAGGATGTCTTCCCTGTAACGCACAGCGTTGAGATTGCTTGCAATGACAACAAGCTCAGTCCGATGATGTTGTGTCACACCGCCCCAGACCACGACGGACCCTCCACCTCCAAATCGATCCCGCTCCAGAGTACAGGCCTCGGTGTAACGCTCATTCCTTCGACAATAAACGCGAATCAGACCATCACCCTTGGTGAGACAAAACCTTGACTCGTTAGTGAAGAGCACTTTTTGCCAGTTCTGTCTGGGTCAGCACGGTGGGTTTGTGCCCATAGACGACGGTGTTGCCAGTGATGTCCGGTGAGGATCTGCCTTACAACAGGCCTACAAACCCTCAGTCCAGCCTCTCTCAGCCTATTGAGGACAGTCTGAGCACTGATGAAGGGATTGTGCGTTCCTGGTGTAACTCGGGCAGTTGTTGTTGCCATCCTGTACCTGTCCCGCAGGTGTGATGTTCGGAAGTACCGATCCTGTGCAGGTGTTGTTACACCTGGTCTGCCACTGCAAGGATGATCAGCAGTCCGTCCTGTCTCCCTGTAGCGCTGTCTTAGGCGCCTCACAGTACAGACATTTATTCAATTTATTGCCCTGGCCACATCTGCAATCCTCATGCCTCCTTGCAGCACGCCTAAGGCACGTTCACGCAAATGAGCAGGGACCCTGGGCATCTTTCTTTTGGTGTTTTCCAGAGTCAGTAGAAAGGCCTCTTTAGTGTCCTAAGTTTTCATAACTGTGACCTTAATTGCCTACCGTCTGTAAGCTGTTAGTGTCTTAACGACCGTTCCACAGGTATATGTTCATTCATTGTTTATGGTTCATTGAACAAGCATGGGAAAGAGTGTTTAAATCCTTTACAATGAAGATCTGTGAAGTTATTTGGATTTTTTACGAATTATCTTTGAAAGACAGGGTCCTGAAAAAGGGATGTTTCTTTTTTTGCTGAGTTTATTATTGAAACAATGTTGCAATTGTTTGTGAGAATGCCAACAGGTGTAGTTCCCGTGGGGGAAAGATTCTATTGGGGAAAGGTTCCCGTAGGGGTTGCCATGGATGCCAAGAAGGGGAGTGAGGTGTGTGTGTGTTCAAACACACATGCATGTGGGGGTCTGGGAGAGGAATTGTGTCCTTCTGATAAATGGGCATGTGCCTGAACTCAATTTTATACACTAATTGTAGTCTCACCCATTCATTTCTAATGACCGGTCATTTTTGACCAGGAACACCACAGGTGTACAAAAGGTAAATAAAAACACACAAAATGTAATGAAAATCATCCAAATGTATTGTGTGTGTTCAGATGCCCTGTGTGGACAAAGTCATGGAACCTTATGACAATCACATTAAATGTATTGTGTGTGTTCAGATGCCCTGTGTGGACAAAGTCATGGAACCTTATGACAATCACATTAAATGAACTGCATTTCTCAGAGAGAAAACTTCCGGTCCAATTCGACCGGAACAGGGCTAAGTACAAAACTATTGTCAATACAGTATTGTTCACCTGCAGCATGAGTTACTGCTGAGTGTCAGCGATGGAGCCACAATCTCTGCAGAGTGAAAAGCATACGTCTTGTGTCATAGTCAAGAAAAAACAATGAAGGCTAAGAGGAAGTCTTTATGGCCCTATATCATAGGCTATACTGTATATCCCCAAGGCAACCCCCCCCCCCCTCCTCCTGTGTTATCTCAAAGAACTTCAAAGCTACTGTCCGTTATTTACTCTCCGTCTATAATAACATAGTCCATCTATTCTGTCAAATACAAGCATGGCCAGTTAGTTACAAAGCATTTTCCTGAGCAGAGAAAATGTCAACAATGCTTAGTTCTCAAGTACACACTAAACTAGCAGCGAGATCTACTGCTGTGTTTCCAAGCAGCATTATTATATCACAACAGCTTGATTCAAGCCCACAGAGAGCTCCCCTATTCATCACAACAGTCAGCTATCATCCAATTGCATTCCTCAAGAGCAGCTTCATCACCCAGTACTTGAAGACTATTAGTGAGAGCCTCACATGACCTCACATGACTTAGTCATGCTTACATTTATTTATTTTTTTACATATGGAAGGTCCCAGGAATTGAACCCACTATCCTAGAATTGCAAGCACAATGCTCAACCAACTGAGCTACAGAGGGAAAGGACAGAAACTATTATTTTGCCAGCGGGTGTGCCGATTGATCCATGACTAAAATAAACACGGCCTTTATAATATAAAAAATAAACTGTAGTGAAAGAAGGAGATAGAACATTAACATACGCGATAGCCTGAAAAGGATTCAGAGGCTATGGACTAGCATAGTGTATCTACAGTGAAAGAAGGGGATAGAGTATTATCAGCATAGACCACTAAAAACAGAGGAAGACAGGAGGCAAGTATCAGTATACTGTACCTGGTCTCTCTCATGTGGAAGAAGAGTGACACACAGAAGAGCCAATGGGGAAGCACCTGGACACCTCTGGCTCCTACCCTCAGCTCCATTAACCCCCTGGTTCAACCTGTAGCGCGGACCATCCTTTGCCAGCCGGCCGTTTTTGACCGCCCATTTAGCGGCCAGCCGTAACCTCTGCTGGAACCCTGGGTTGTCCTGGACGTGTGATGGATCATCCTGGTTCCTTAGGTACCTCTGGATGTTCTTCAGAGAGGAACCACGGCTATCATTCAGACCCTCGATGGCTCTCCTCAGGACTTTATTCCAATCAACGTGGCGTAGGTCACTCGGCTTCCATATAGATCCTTTAGACGATGGAATAGAGAGGTTTGCACTTACAGGTTTGAGCGATGATGATGATGATGATGATGATGATGATAATAATAATCCTCTCCCAGGGTGATTGGGGTCTTTGTACGACACGTTCCCCTTATTGGTGACTTTGAGAATGGAACCATCATGAACACTTAAATCCAACTGTTCCAAAACGGTCCGCTTGTCCAATCTGTGTAAAGTAGCCACTGCATGACAAATCCGCTCGTCGGAAGGCCTCTGTTTTTGCCTTTTGATCTTCTGTATTGCTTCTAGAATCCACTCTGTATACAGAGGATTGGGAAGTTTCACCATGGTTAAATCGATGAGATTCAGGAAAAAATGACCCATAGAGATTCCCCCTTGTTGTGAAACGTTTGGTACATCCAACACATCTTGAAAAGGTCAAAAAAAAAAGGTACGGTTCCACCTCAGCATCAATACATACAATCCTGCTGTAAATCCTCATCCAAGGTAGTAACTCACGTCACCTCACAAAAGACGACGAAAGTAGCCAGAACGTAAATTCCTTGAAGGTTGGGACAGTTACCAAACGACCTAGAACACAATTCCTTAAAATGAGGTCACACAATTCCTTAAAAGAAAATACACAATCATAAACAAGATCACAAGTCAAGAATAAGTAATACTGTAATCTAAAAAAAAATCAATAACATAACCATCATTTTTACCCAGCACCTTTACTGTAGAGTATCAATGTACTAGGGCAAGCCTAACACACATTTTGTCAACAGTCACATTAGTCAAAGACCAGATTGCTTTGATTACTGGTAGCAATTTGTGAGGGATACGCCCTAGTCTACACTTGACACATTGGATTAGTAGTATCTTACATTCTGAGACGTCACCATAACATTAGTTTAATACTGAGAAGCATTTACAAAACATAAAATGAAGGTCAAAAACATTCTAGACAAACAGATGGGTTATAAAAGCAGTTCAGACAGATTGAAGATTAAGACATTTTAGGGAGGTTAGGGAGAGGCTGATGTTATGTAAGGGCAATTCCACAGCGACTCAAATTTTTCACTTTAAAATGTAACAAAAAAATATATCGCAAAAAACGGACTATGCAAAATGTCTACTTTTATCAATTTCACACAGAAAATTAAATAAAAACCATTTACTTAATGAACAGCACAAAGTCATTCTGGTATCAAATTTTACATCTGCACTGTTCTTGAGTGAAACTTGTTCAAAGTAGTCATTGTGCAGTTGTATGGTTTGTTTAACTTTGCAATCATTGGTTTTCGTTTGACATACAGTTTAAAGTGAAAAATCAGTCTCAGTCTCAGTTTCACTTGTTGCCATGGAATTGCCCTTAATCCGTAGTCTGAGTCTGATAACATAATCCATTGATTGACATAATCTTTATTTTACCACAAGTACTACATCAGGTTAAGATTTATTAGTCATGACACACTGACTATAACCATCACGACAAGGGAGACGAAATGTAACCAGTTAAATAGATGTTACAATTGTTCGTGATACCTTTATCTGTTAGAGGAATGTTTCATTACAACATCGCCAGCTGACTGGGGTAACGTTAGGCTACTCTGTGGCGAAGTTAGTGTTTTCATCAATCATATTATTGTCATATTAGTACCAAGTAGCGCAAGAAGGGCAATGGAGTTTGACTTTTTGCACGGGTGTTTGACAGCTTGGATACGTAACGAGCGACAAACAAGGATTTGTTCATTTTAGCAGTCGGCGAGAGCTTGAATGTCAACCGCACACCGTCAATTCATATTGTTGAGCTTTTTGACAGCTGCCGAGGGATGGTTACCGGAAATTTATGATGACAATTTTATGTTGAAATTAACATGAAACGCGAACGAGCGAGAAGATAATATGTAACAAACCTTGACTTGTATCAGTTGATTTGTAAGAAATTACAGTGCTGCCCCTGCATTACTGACGTGACCTAAACAGTCGCCATTTTGTTACAATGTTGTAGTTTACATAAATCCGACATGACGATGATTACAATCCAATGGAGTCTCATTAAACCTTACCTACACTAATGTACCCTCCCTAGCAACTTCAATATTGGCTGTAAAGACAAGATCCGATTTCTGGTTTGATAAAGTACATGTCAATCATTATAATATAATGTATGAGCTCAGTTTAGAAGGGACTGCGTTTGCTGCTTGATCTGTCACTAAACTTACTTGACCCGCCTTTTAAGGTGTCTTCTCCTATCATGGATTGATGTTTTATTTACCCAGAACACTTATCGTTTGAATAAATGAGTGCACTATAAGGACAATTTAAAAGGCATATATATATATAATTTATATGATCAGTCATTAACATAATAGTTATCACAGATTGTTGGCTAAATTAAGGATTTAGGCTATATCCAGTGTCAAACACCAGCCCACCTTTACTACGACTCCTTGAAACAATTGGTTACACTTGAAAATGATTTGGATCATTTTAGACTTTAATTGGTTGCTTGTTATATCCATCATTTATTTGCAAACATGGTGAAGACTTGACTGCTGATTTAAAGCAGCAAGTTTTTAAAATGTTTGAAGGTGATAGGCTAGTATTGTGCTAGTGTTGTGTATGCTATCCGACACTTATTTTCCCACCATTAGAACCTGTACTTCTTTTTATTTTCCACTCTTGTGTAAACCCACTAAAGAAATAATTCACACAAACACCGATAAATAACTGTTTTCACTAACCTAAACTCATGTACCAAACGTGGGCTAAAGAATAAGTAGGGCAACCTATAAATAATCATTCAGGATTTCATATCCATCAAGCGGTAGAATTTCTCCACATAGCAGGAGCGCCTGCCTACATTAGGCTAACGTTATAGCGATTATTAACATTCTACGTAAATCATGACAACACTTCTTATGGGGATTATTTTGCCCCTGCATTTCCAACTAGAAAACAAATGAGCACATGGGGGAAATTCCACATACAAACTAAGAAGTTGACCCTGGTAAGAGTAACACCGTCTTCACTGATCCTCAAGAATAAATGTAACCTATCGCTACAGTTTCGCGATCCATCCATTTCTCACTCGATTCGCGGGTCCTTTCTCGTTTACACATTATTATTCGGTGATATACAGCCTCCTTGACATATAAATCGTTTACACAATGTACCGCCGCTGGGCGAGGAGGCAAAACAAATTACTCAAGTTTCATGCAAGGATGAACATGTAACCAGTGAGGGAAAAAGCATCGGCTAGCTACCGTAAATATTTGCTGGTAGTTACCTCAAGTTTTTTCTCAGATACAGTCCTCTTCATTATCAGGATGACGGAAACGACGATCGGATAGAAACACTCACAGTGGCACATCCATAGGGGGTTTTCCTTGTATGTTTTATCTCTAAAAGGATACACTAAAGGCTCGCGTTGAGACAGAGAGGACCGGATAACAACTAATTGAAAGGTTAATCTACATAGCAGCCTGTGACAAAGTGGTACCTCTCTCCCCCTTCTGCTTCTTCTTCTGCTTCTTCGTCTTCTTCTTCACTGTAGACATCCCCACTTCAGTCAGTGTAAACCGAGCGGACCGGCGCCCCTGTGTACCAGTAAGCGCTTCAACAATGATCATAGGCAAATGTAATGTCACTTTAACTTTAACACATTAAAATGTGCAGGAATGAGATGCCATGGTGCTGAGAATTTTTTTTGCAGTTTTATAATGCTATTCTACACATTTTGTCATGAGTCTGAGAGAAAATGCTGTATTTTTAAAGCTAATTCCCCACAATTCTACTCATTGTGCCATGAGGTAGAGAGAAAATTGTGCTGTTTTATAGTTAATTTCATGCTATTCTTCACATTTTGCCATGGGGATGAGACAAAATATTGCAGTTTTTAAGCACATTTTGTGCAGTTTTATAATGCTGTTCTACACATTTTACCATGAGGCTGAAAGAAAATGTTGCAGTTTTAAAGTAACTGTCTAGTGAAAATCTCACTTTTAGAAGTTCCTATTCTGTTAACTCATACCCAAATAATGTTGTTGACTAATCCTATACTCTTATTTGTGGCCAAAGCATACATTGGAAGAAAAAATTATAAAAACCCCACCTCAAACAGACCATTTAACAAACACTTGCTATATCCACAAAGAGGATGATGTCATCCTCCTGAGGAGGATGAGCTGGCCAATCAGCAGTCTACTTGCATTAATATTTTTAATGACCAGTATATGCCCATACCATTCTCTACCTGCCCGAACCATGAAAAAACAGCCCCACACCATTATACCTCATCCACCAAACTTTACAGTTGGCACTATGCATTTGGGCAGGTAGAGTTCTCCTGGCATCCGCCAAACCCAGATTCGCACATCTGATTGCCAGATGGTGAAGCTTGATTCATAATTCCAGAGAACACGTTTCCACTGCTCCATAGTCCAACAACGGCGAGCTTTACACCCCTCCAGTCGATGCTTGGCATTGCCCATGGTGATCTTAGGCTTTTGTGCGGCTGCTCGGCTATGGAAACCCATTTATTGAAGGTCCCGACGAACAGTTATTGTGCTGACGTTGCTTCCAGAGGCAGTTTGAAACTTGGTAGTGAGTGTCGCAACTGAAGTTTTTACGCGCTACGCGCTTCAGCACTCGGTGGTCCCGTTCTGGGAGCTTGTGTGGCCTACCACTTTGCGGATGAGCTGTTGTTGCTCCTAGACCTTTCCACTTCGCAATAACATCAGTTACAATTGAACGGGGCAGCTCTAGCAAGGCAGAAATCTAACCAACTGACTTGTTGGAAAGGTGGCGTCCTATGAAGGTGCCACGTTAAAAGTCACTGAGCTCTTCGGTAAGGCCATTCTACTGCCAATGTTGGTCTATTGAGATTGCATGGCGGTGTGCTCGATTTTATACACCTGTCAGCAACGGGTTTGGCTGAAATAGCCAAATCCACTAATTTGAATGGGTGTCCACATACTTTAGGAATATACTGTCTATTTCATAGAAATCTGGAAACACTGGGCAGTTACTTTAAAGGTCGACTGCAAAGGCTGATTGCAAAAACAACGTCTTTAAACTGTAGAACTGATGAATGCATCATCATACCAGGTAATTTAATGCTGATATATATATATTTTTTTTAATGTATGAATAAGATATTTACCGAAGTGCCATTTCTGGCAGATCTCTGCAGTTTCTGACCTAAAACAAATCCTGTGAAATTACTTCAACACATACTGGAGGAGTTACTGGCTAGCTAAGCTAATTCCCTGCAATTCTACACATTTTCCCATAGCTTATGATGTGTTCATATGCTATCTAAGGGGGCCCCAATTGCACACACTGTACATAGATTTGTCTATTGTGTTATTGACTTTACATTTGTTTATGTGTAACTCTGTGTTGTTGTTTTTGTGGAACTGCTTTGCTTTATCTTGGCCAGGTCGCAGTTGTAAATGAGAATTTGTTCTCAACTGGCCTACCTGGTTAAGAAAAGGTGAAATAAATAATGTGTAAATAACAATGTGTTCTTAACTGATTTGCCTAATTCAATTAAATAAAGAAATATATATAAATGTTTTTACAAATGTTAGAATTTTTCTTCCACTTTTACATTACAGAGTATTTTGTGTAGATCGTTGACCAAAACATAACAATTAAATCAATTTCAAATCCACTTTCTAACACAACTCAAGCATCTTGGGATCATACCATATTCTTGTGTTTATTTTTTACACAGAGATTGACTCAATCCTAATAATGAACACATCACACGTCCTTGGTCATGACACAAAATCGTTACATTATGAATAATGTCACCATATAACAAGTCTGTCTTTAGACACAATATTGATTTAGTATTTCATTCCGTCACAACAGGATACCAACCTATATCGTTTTTAATGGAAGACAGACAAGAAGACAACCCCTTCAGAATCACTCAGGTATAGTCTATCAAATGGACAAACACCAAGTCAAATCGACCGTATGATTCATTCAAATGATGGAAATGATCCATCAACCAGCTCAAGATGTTACAGCTGCTTCCTACCTACAGTATATTGTCCTGCATTACGGCATATCTGGCATTACAACATGTATGTAACAGCAGTCTCATTTTACAACAGCAGTAACACAACATGTGTAATCTGACCCGTACACGTGGTGACATCCCATTGTCATCGTCACAGGCATACAGACAGGAACAACATGACCCATTACCATTCCTCAAATGGCTCCCTAATCCCTTTAAAGTGCACTACTGTTGACCAAGGCCCATAGGGCTCTGGTGAAGAGTAGTATGTCATACAAAGGAAAGGGGGATACCTAGTCAGTGGCACAACTGAATGCATTCAACCGAAATGGGCTCACGAGTGACACAGTGGTCTAAGGCACTGCATCTCAGTGCAAGAGGCGTCACTACAGTCCCTGGTTCAAATCCAGGCTGTTTCACATCCGGCCGTGATTGTCAGTCCCATAGGGCGTCGCATAATTGGCTCAGCATTGTCCGGTTTGGCCGTGGTAGGGCCACATTTTTCTTAACTGACTTGCCTAGTTGAATAAATGTTAAATTAAAAAATTAAAAAATGTGTCTTCCGCATTTAGCCTAACCCTGTAGGGAATAGTGTGCCAAATCGAGTGCCATTTTGGATGTAGATTCACTGTGGAGGGAGGGAGGGAGGGAGGGAGGGAGGGAGGGAGGGAGGGAGGGAGGGAGGGAGGGAGGGAGGGAGGGAGGGAGGGAGGGAGGGAGATATTGAACTGGTATGAAAAACTATTACGTAATGTTTGGATAGTCTAATCAGTTTGGATAGGCTATTCAGTTTGGATAGTCTTTTTGCTTCAACAAGATAATCTTGTTAAACATAATAAGTAAATATTGAACTGGTATGTAAAAAGTTTGGATAGGCCTATTCTAAACTATTACGTAAAGGTTTGGATGTTTGCAGGTAATCTTTGTTGACGATGGTAACCTAATAATGAGGTAGTTACATAATAATAACACATAATTGTTGTATTCAATTTGAGTGACAATATACCAATTTTTTTTATAAAACATATATAAAAAAACAACAACATGTTTACCATGTCAATACTTGTTAAATATTATTATTAGCTATATCTGATATAAACAACAGTTATTTGACGGGACATTTAAATCACAGTATGATTGACATGAGGACGTGAAACAAGTGTTGTTATGATCGGATTGTCCATGGTATCAAGAGAAAGGAAGAGTACCAAGCACATGTGTGTGAGAGAGAGTCTCTCTTTCCGTGTGTGTATAATGAATGTCACCCTGGGCCGCAGCAGGCCAGGCAGCAGGTACCCCTGACTCCCAGAGCCCCACACTGCTGCATCCCATGAATTGGCGCTTGTGTCTCAAATGGTACCCAATTCCCTATATAGTGCACTACTCTTGAACAGGGTAGTGCACTATATATGGAGCCATTTGGGACAGAGACGGGAGCATGTCTCTCTCTCTCTCTCTCTCTCTCTCTCTCTCTCTCTCTCTCTCTCTCTCTCTCTCTCTGTCTCTCTCTCTCTCTTTCTCTCTCTCTCTCTGTTTCTCTCTCTGTCTCTCTCTCTGTCTCTCTCTCTCTCTCTCTCTCTCTCTCTCTCTCTCTCTCTCTCTCTCTCTCTCTCTCTCTCTCTCTCTCTCTCTCTCTCTCTCTCTCTCTGTCTCTCTCTCTGTCTCTCTCTCTGTCTCTCTCTCTCTCTCTCTCTCTCTCTCTCTCTCTCTCTCTCTCTCTCTCTCTCTCTCTCTCTCTCTCTCTCTCTCTCTCTCTCTCAACTGCCAACCAGTGCTGTTCAGGAACACTGCTGCCCATCTGCGGTGCAAAACTCTGGTCTGGTTTGCTCTGGCAATGTACCCAGTCAGTCATTGTGCATCCCAAATGGCACCCTATTTCCTATGTAGTGCACCAGGGGCTCTGGTCAAGAGTAGTGCACTGTATAGGGAATAGGGTGGCATTTGAGATGCAGAAACACATTTGCTTTTCAAAGAAGGGATGAAGGGTGGTTATGAATGAAACCACGTGACGGTACATACCACGTCTATACCACACCACAGCTATGATCTGCCCCAAGATGACATATGTTCTTCCACCAGTCCCTTCTAATTGAGCCTTGCATGTATAATCAAAGTTATTAGAAGTTAGCAGAATTAGGACTTGGGTATTGCACAGCCCAAGGGAGAAAATAGGGACGTTAGTTGTTGAGACAGAGACAATACTACTAGACTAGATAACCAGTTAGTTGTTTGAGAAAGAGACAATACTACTAGACTAGATAACCAGTTAGTTGTTGAGACAGAGACAATACTACTAGACTAGTTAGCCATTTAGTTATTGAGACATAGACAATAATACTAGACTAGATTGCCAGTTAGTTGTTGAGACAGAGACAATACTACTAGACTAGTTAGCCAGTTAGTTGTTGAGAGAGAGACAATGCTACCAGACTAGTTAGCCAGTTAGTTATTGAAGCAGAGACACATTACTACTAGACTAGATAGCTGATGTATTTAATTTCTATAAAAATTAAAAATAAAAATAAGAAAGAAAGTAAACCGAAGGTAGAAAACTGCTAAATAGTTGTCTTGGTAGCTAAGGATTCTTCATTCTCATTACTGGCTCCGTCTTTCTGTGTTTGTGCTCCAAACGGTACCTATATTCCCTATATACAGTAGTGCACTACTTTTGACAAAGGCCCTATGGGTAATAGTAGTGCACTAAATAGGGGATAGGGTGCCAATGGTCACGCATACTTTGTGTTTGTGTTTTGCCATCTGTCATGTTGAGAAGCAAATGAACCAGCTGCTACGGAGTGTGATCTCAGCCAATCAGAAACGTGGTGCTTTTTTTCAAAGCGCATCTGTGTGAAACCTTAAAAAATGCTGATGGAAAAAAAAAAAAGAAGTCTCTCAAAGTTGGTAATAACATTTTTGGTGTTCACCTAGATGCCCCCCAATTAGCATAAGCGCATAAACTCAGCCTCTTTAAATTAATCTACAGCCCTTTGAATAAGAGGTGTTTGAATGGGATCTCTCTTAACATTCAATGAGCCCAGAAATGAAAGGAAAAAGATGATATGCTAGCAGGTTGGCTGTGCTGTATTATTTAGACACAATATGATAATAAATGGTATATTGCGTAATGAGTTTTTGTTGTTGCAGACTTTTTTTTGTTGGACTGCAGCCTATGATAATGGTATAGGTAGTATAGGCTTCAGTTTGTATCTACTACTGGTATAGGTGCAGTATGGTATGAGCTGAACACTTAGGGTGCACCCTAGATGACACCCTATTCCCTATTATAGTGTATAACTATAGTAGACCAGAGCACTACACCCTATTCCCTATTATAGTGTATAACTATAGTAGACCAGAGCACTACACCCTATTCCCTACATACTGCAGTGCAAGACTTTTGACCAGTGGTACTGGTCAAAAGTAGTCAACTAATAGGGAATATGGTACCATTTGGCACTAATCCTACATTTGTTCTCTCCATGCCTGGAGGGAGGGACAGACTGGGGCCTCTCCGTGATCCTTGTCTCCCCTCTCCAACACCTGGCGACAGCACAGCTGGGTGCGGGGGGGATAAGCCTAGTTTCCAGGGCTATCTAATGACCACTATGAAGAGGCACCACTAATCCCATAACTGAGAGAAACAACCTCCATCAGCCTTGGATCTATCCTTCCCAATAGCACCCTATTCCCTATATAGTGCACAACTTTTGACCAGCACCCATAGGGAGACCATAATGTATTGTAAGTTAAGCTACAACACTTAGCGACAATGTTGATGAACTGTCATATCCATGGAATTACTGTAAACTTTAACCCTATAGAGTCTAAGCCAGGAAGGGGGGGTTCTAAGCTAACATACGGAATTGTTTTCATATGGTCATACCAACGATTATCACGCCCTGATCTGTTTCACCTGTCCTTGTGCTTGTCTCCACCCCCCTCCAGGTGTTGCCCATTTTCCCCATTATCCCCTGGGTACTTATACCTGTGTTCTCTGTTTGTCTGTTGCCAGTTCGTTTTGTATCATCAAGCCTACCAGCGTTTTCCCCTCTGTTCCTGTCTATTGCTTGTTCCTGTTTTTTCCAGGTTTTGACTTTTTCTGCCCGCCCTGACCCTGAGCCTGCCTAACGTCCTGTACCATGTCCCCACTACTCTGGATTATCGACCCATGCCTGTCTTGACCTGTAGTTTGCCTGCCCCTATTGCTGTAATAAACATCACAACCAAGCATTGGACATTTTGCGGGAGCAAGTCTGTGGGTTGCCTACTAGGCAGCCTACCACGACGGTAACCTCTCAGCCCCTCAGTAACCCGGCTGGTAGCAGCACCATCCCCCCGGTTTCCCGGGAACCCCGCTTACCTCCCCCGGAGCACTTCAATGGAGAATCGGGGATCTGGCGGGCAATTTCTCGCTCAGTGTTCCCTTGTCATGGAGCTGCAGCCTTCCACCTTCCCTTCGGACCGCTCTAAGATAGCGTACCTCATCACACTGATGTCCGGGAGGGCCCTCGCCTGGGCTACGGCCGTTTGGGAATAACAGTCGGCCGTTTGCTTTAGTCTGGGGGAATTCGTGGCTGAGGTGAAAAAAGTTTGAGGTTCCGGTGTTCGGGAGAGAGGCTGCCCGGAAGTTACTCCAGCTTCGACAGGAGTCCCTCAGTGTAGCAGACTATGCAGTGGATTTCCGTACGCTGGCAGCGGAGGGTTCCTGGAACCCGGAAGCGCTGTTTGACCCGTTCCTGCACTGATTATCGGAGGAAGTAAAGGATGAGCTTGCAGCCCAGGAGCTACAGCCGGATCTCGACTCACTTTGTGTCTACCTTTTGTGTCTACCTGTCCCTTCAAGGGACCTAGCTCATTGGTAGGAGTGAGTACACTGGTGGGTCTTAAAGATAATTGTTCTTCTCCCCTTACTCGCCCCCCTCTCCATGCCACCCTGCTGTGGGGCAACCAGTCCAAGTCTCTCGAGCTACTCATCAACTCGGAGGCCGATGTGAGTCTTATAGACATTACCCTGGCGTCCGAGCTGGGCATCTCCACTCAACCCCTCTCCATTCCCATGGATGTTAGAGTGCTGGACGGGCGCTCTCTAGGCAGGGTCACCCACCATACCACCCCCATCAAGCTACGAGTGTCAGGGAACCACAGCGAGATGATACAATTCCTGCTAGTTGAGTCTCCGCAGGTTCCCGTGGCATTGGGATTCTCTTGGCTCCAGCGACACAATCCCTCCATTGACTGGGTTTATGGAGCCATCGTGGACTGGAGCCCGTCCCGCCACACTCATTGCCGGAAGTCAGTTCTGCCTTCCCCAGGACGTTTTTCTGGGGGCTTGGAAATTGCCCCGAACCTCTCCGCCGGCCCCGCAGAGTACCAGGACCTGCGGGAGGGGTTCAGTAAGGCCCAGGTCACTTTGCTTCTGCAGCACCGACCGGTATCCAAGAAGGTCAAGCCTGAGGCGCTGGCACGCCACTACAGTGCCGCGGATACACCCCCGGAAGCCTAGACCGTTCCCCCTGCTCCAAGATCATTAGCCCCTCTGCTGTTCCTCCTCTGTTGCCCCGTACACTCCTTATTTTTCCTACCTGTCCTGTGTCTAGAGTTAAAACCATGTCTTACTGCCCCTTGTCTCCTGTTTCCATGTAGGTTGAAACCCAATCAATAACTGAAACAGAAACAGCTGTGTAGGAGGAATACAACTGGGTGAGGAACAGCCAAACTCTGCTAACAAGTTGAGGTTGCTGAAGACAGTTTACTGTCAAAAGTCATACACCATGGCAAGACTGAGCACAGCAACAAGACACAAGGTAGTTCTACTGCATCAGCAAGGTCTCTCCCAGGCAGACATTTAAAGGCAGACAGGAGTTTCCAGATGTGCTGTCCAAGCTCTTTTGAAGAAGCACAAAGAAACGGCAACGTTGAGGACCATAGACGCAGTGTTCGGCCAAGGAAACTTACTGCAGCAGATGAAAGACACATCATGCTTACTTCCCATCGCAATCGGAAGATGTCCAGCAGTGCCATCAGCTCAAAATTGGCAGAAAACTATGGGTCCCTGGTACACCCATCAAGAAGTCTGGTCAGAAGTGGCCTTCAAGACTTGCGGCCAAAAAGCCATACCTCCGACCAGGAAACAAGGCCAAGCGACTCAACTATGTACAAAAACACAGGAACTGGGGTGCAGAAAAATGGCAGCAAGTGCTCTGGACTGATGAGTCACAATTTGAAATATTTGGCTGTAGCAGAAGGCAGTTTTTTCGCCGAAGAGCTGGAGAGCAGTACACGAATGAGTGTTTGCAGGCAACAGTGAAGCATGGTGGAGGTTCCTTGCAAGTTTGGGGCTGCATTTCTGCAAATGAATTTGGGAATTTGGTCAGAATTAATGGCCTCCTCAATGCTGACAAGTACAGGCAGATACTTATCCATCATGCAATACCATCAGGGAGGCATCTGACTGGCCCAAAATGTATTCTGCAGCATGACAACGACCACAAACATACAGCGAAAGTTATTTAGAACTATCTTCAGCGTGAAGAAGAACAAGGAGTCCTGGAAGTGATGGTACGGCCCCCACAGAGCCCTGATCTCAACATCATCGAGTCTGTCTGGGATTACACGAAGAGAAAGAAGCACCTGAGGCTGCCTAAATCCACAGAAGAACTGTGGTTAGTTCTCCAAGATGTTTGGGCCAACCTACCTGCAGAGATCCTTCAAAAACTGTGTTCAAACGTACCTAGAAGAATTGATGCTGTTTTGAAAGCAAAGGGTGGTCACACCATATAGTGATTTGATGTAGATTTGTCTTCTGTTCACTCACTTTGCATTTAATTAATTGATAAATATAATCTATGAACGTGTCTATTTTTGAAAGCATTCTTACTTTACACCATTTTTTCACATCTGCCTAAAACCTTTACACAGTAGTGTATATATATATATATATCTTTAGATATATACTGTATATATACTATATATATATATATATATATATATATATATATATATATATATATATATATTTAGATATATACTGTATATATACTATATATATATATATAGCTTGAACAGATGGATTATAATCGGGATTTCCTTATTTTTTTATGATGTTAATTAGACTCCCGGCGTGGAAATTGTAGGCTAAGCGTTACACAAACTTTACACAACTTTGAGGCACATACACACAGCTTAATGCAGCAGGTGTTTTTAAGGAAAATACATGGAAATCAAAGCACAGTGCTTGGGGAATAATGGTCGGATGCATCAATGGAAGTCTCAGGGAAGGTAAATCCTGCCCGTCTGACGATATCGTTGGCTGCGTAGTGGCCCCCATGGACACACTCCTCCATCGGCCTCTCCTGGAGGACCAGCTCCAGACAGGAAGCCTGGGAGGAGAGAGAGGCAAGTGTCAGGGGTCAAAGAAAAAAGAATAGAGCAGAGCAGAGAAGAAAATATCATTAAAGTGTCACTCCTTCATATATAATTTGACAGAGCACAGTTTGAATGACGGGGCTAGGGAGGGCTGGTGAAAAATGTAGAAATGGAACATGGACATAATTGGTTAAATGGGCCAAATTGGTTAAGTTGGCATCTATGTACGTGGTGAGGATGATTGGCAGAAACCAGGGAGAAATCAGAGAGAAACCAGGGAGAAACCAGGGAGGAGACAGACTAGTGTACTGTACCTCACACAAAGGCATCTCCTTCTCCGCTAGTGTCCACGATGTCGCTCTGGTCAATGTCCAGGACAGGGAACGGTCACCTTCTCACCTGGGGGACAACGACAGAGAGCGAAGGGAGAAATTGAGGATAAGTCATTCTTTAGTTAATTATTGTTACCTGGGTCAAGGAACAAAGAATACCATGCTTCCAAATGTCATACACACTGTGATCAGTCAGTTGAGTGTAATTTCACAAGAGATTGTATCTTTAGGTGTAATGCCACAAGGTTATTTTTGTCTGACTTCACAATACAGTAAAAATGCATAGTGGTGATACGTTTTTACACTTTCAACTCAGTATCATATCAAGATGGATCAGTATCATATCACAATGGATCAGTATCATATCACAATGGATCAGTAGCATATCAAGATGGATCAGTATCATATCAAGATGGATCAGTATCATATCAAGATGGATCAGTATCATATCAAGATGGATCAGTATCATATCACAATGGATCAGTATCATATCAAGATGGATCAGTATCATATCAAGATGGATCAGTATCATATCAAGATGGATCAGTATCATATCACGATAGATCAGTATCATATCAAGATGGATCAGTATCATATCAAGATGGATCAGTATCATATCAAGATGGATCAGTAGCATATCAAGGTGGATCAGTATCATATCAAGGTGGATCAGTATCATATCAAGATGGATCAGTATCATATCAAGATGGATCAGTATCATATCAAGATGGATCAGTATCATATCACAATGGATCAGTATCATATCAAGGTGGATCAGTATCATATCAAGATGGATCAGTATCATATCACGATAGATCAGTATCATATCACAATGGATCAGTATCATATCAAGATGGATCAGTATCATATCACAATGGATCAGTATCATATCAAGGTGGATCAGTATCATATCAAGATGGATCAGTATCATATCAAGGTGGATCAGTATCATATCAAGATGGATCAGTATCATATCAAGATGGATCAGTATCATATCAAGATGGATCAGTAGCATATCAAGATGGATCGGTATCATATCACGATAGATCGGTATCATATCAAGATGGATCAGTATCATATCAAGATGGATCAGTATCATATCAAGATGGATCAGTAGCATATCAAGGTGGATCAGTATCATATCAAGGTGGATCAGTATCATATCAAGATGGATCAGTATCATATCAAGATGGATCAGTATCATATCAAGGTGGATCAGTATCATATCAAGATGGATCAGTATCATATCAAGATGGATCAGTAGCATATCAAGGTGGATCAGTATCATATCACGATAGATCAGTATCATATCACAATGGATCAGTATCATATCAAGATGGATCAGTATCATATCACAATGGATCAGTATCATATCAAGGTGGATCAGTATCATATCAAGATGGATCAGTATCATATCAAGGTGGATCAGTATCATATCAAGATGGATCAGTATCATATCAAGATGGATCAGTATCATATCAAGATGGATCAGTAGCATATCAAGATGGATCGGTATCATATCACGATAGATCGGTATCATATCAAGATGGATCAGTATCATATCAAGATGGATCAGTATCATATCAAGATGGATCAGTAGCATATCAAGGTGGATCAGTATCATATCAAGGTGGATCAGTATCATATCAAGATGGATCAGTATCATATCAAGATGGATCAGTATCATATCAAGGTGGATCAGTATCATATCAAGATGGATCAGTAGCATATCAAGGTGGATCAGTATCATATCACAATGGATCAGTATCATATCAAGATGGATCAGTATCATATCAAGGTGGATCAGTATCATATCACAATGGATCAGTATCATATCAAGATGGATCAGTATCATATCACAATGGATCAGTATCATATCAAGGTGGATCAGTATCATATCAAGATGGATCAGTATCATATCAAGGTGGATCAGTATCATATCAAGATGGATCAGTATCATATCAAGATGGATCAGTATCATATCAAGATGGATCAGTAGCATATCAAGGTGGATCAGTATCATATCAAGGTGGATCAGTATCATATCAAGATGGATCAGTATCATATCAAGATGGATCGGTATCATATCACGATAGATCGGTATCATATCAAGATGGATCAGTATCATATCAAGATGGATCAGTATCATATCAAGATGGATCAGTATCATATCACGATAGATCAGTATCATATCAAGGTGGATCAGTATCATATCACGATAGATCAGTATCATATCACGATAGATCAGTATCATATCAAGATGGATCAGTATCATATCACAATGGATCAGTATCATATCAAGATGGATCGGTATCATATCAAGATGGATCGGTATCATATCAAGATGGATCAGTATCATATCACGATAGTATCATATCAAGATAGATCAGTATCATATCAAGGTGGATCAGTATCATATCACGATAGATCAGTATCATATCAATGTGGATCAGTATCATATCACGATAGATCAGTATCATATCAAGGTGGATAAGGGTTCTAGGAAATGAAAAAACAGTTACTTGGTTTCAATTTACTAAATGATTTAAATGAGTGCTGTATATGATCTTCAGCGGGATGTATTGCTTCAATTATCAGCAGCATGAGTAAAAAGAAGGGAAATTGGCAGAGCGAACAAAAGAAAAGCAAGAGAAAATGTACCAGATGACAAAGTCTTGTGGTGTAGAATGACATTAAATCAACAACTTCTGTCAGTACAATCTGCACCACACACTGGATCCCTATTCCCTATTTAGTGCAGTACTATTGACCAGAGGCCTATCAAAAGTAGTGCACTAAAGGCTGACGTTTGGATGAAAGGAACACGAGGAGGCTGACAGAGTTTCGAAAGACCTTCGAGTTTAGGATTTAAAGCCACAATCTGTAATAATTTTTTTAACTCGAACGACCATATATAGAGGTAATATTGCTGATTGCACCTTTAAAGAGAAAGAAAAAGCTAACGACGACAAACAGAATGTAAAATGACGAGACCCCCTGCTAATGGAACAACAGTTCACTGATTCAACTCTGATTCAACTCTGATTTAACCCTGATTCAACCCTGATTCAACTCTGATTCAAGCCTGATTCAAGCCTGATTCAAGCCTGATTCAACTCTGATTCAACCCTGATTCAACTCCGATTCAACACTGATTCAAGCCTAATTCAACTCTGATTCAACTCTGATTCAACCCTGATTCAACTCTGATTCAACCTTGAATCCATCCTGATTCAACCCTGATTCAAACCTGATTCATGAACTTCAACAAGCTTCCAGGACGTTCTCAGAGTCCACTGTGTCACTCATGAATAAGGTACACAAGGCCTAGTTCTCGTGAATTACACTGCATACAGAGGCATTATGTGACTGGCCGCCTTGTTCAGTCTTATGCAGCAATTTTTTTTTTTTATTTATTTATTTTTTTACATTGGATAAAAGCAGAGACGCATAGCTACAAAATGGTATATCATACACTGCATTTGAGGAATAATAGGAAAGTATTTCTGCTTTGAAAGTTGATAAACTTGTAACCTCACTTTTGAGAAAATGGCCTTTGAATGTTTTGGTATCTACAGTGTATTATACTGTAGATAATTGGATACCATTTAAAACAAATCAAGCCACCACGTGAGAAGAAGCACATCAAATAAATGAACTGACAAGGTGACAGATACTAAAGGTCTTTGATAGATGTAGCCTAACTTGACTAGATAACATCAATAATCACTCATGTGGCTTCCCTAAAAGAACATTCCCCCCCTTTTCAAGAAAGCAGCTGATTGTCACTTTGATAATAAATTACAATAAAACCAAGATCCTTTTAAGATCAGCTAATTAGCTCCATAATGACTTTGCTTAATTAATGTTGCAAATGAAGCATGTGGACCCTCCCTCCTCCTCCCTCTTGAAAATTATTAACCACTTGACATCTTAACATGTAAATTGTGCTTATAATAAATCATAGATTGTTAATTATTCTACAGTTAACAGATTATAATGATCCATTGCTAGACGTGTGTTTATTTAAAGAGAGGGTTTAATTAACAACACCAATACGAGCTCATGTCTACGTCCCAAATGGCACCTTATTCTCTCTGTAGTGCACTACCCATAGGGCCCTGGTCAAAAAGAAGTGTACTATATAGGGAACAGAGTGCCAAATTGGGACGTAGACATGAGCTCATACTGGTGTTGTTAATTAAACCCTCTCTTTTTAATAGAATAATAGAATCCAGTATAATTATTGAGCATGGATTCCAAACACGTATTATTACCGCAGACGTTCTGTTCAATAGCCCCGAGAATATCAAACAAAATGGTGAAGTTAAATATGTTTACACAGTTTCAAACAAAAGGTTATTTCCTCATTAAGGTTTCCAGAGTGGGCAGCAGAGGAGGAGGATAATGAATAGGAGGAGGAGGAAGATGAGGAAGATGAGGAAGAGGAAGGGAATGAGGAGGAGGTGGAGGAGGAAGGGGAGGAGGAGGAGGAAGGTGAGGAGGAGGAATTGAGGAGGAAGAAGAGAAACCACACATCTGAGATGTAAGCAGCTGGAAACAGAAGAGGCTAATGGGTTATAAACATGAACTTTGTAATGGCAATCACATATCTTACTCTAACCTACTAACTCACACCATCCTGTTAGAAGACTACAAAACTACACATAACCTACAAAACTATCCATGGTCATGACATAACCTATATTTAAACTAGATACAGAGAAGAACTGTAGGCTACTGAAAAATAATGTTCCTTGACTAATAGCATCTCTACTGCTTGACCGGATAAAGATATTGACATGCTTTTTCACCTTTGAGCTGATCCTTTACGACATTTTATTCTAAAATGGATGAAATAAAGATATTTCCTCATCAAAACAGGTTTTAGAAATGTTTGCAAATGTATTAAACATTTAAAACAGAAATACCTCATTTACATAAGTATTCAAACCCTTTGCTATGAGATTCGAAATTGAGCTCAGGTGCATCCTGTTTCCATTGATCATCCTTGAGATGTTTCTACAACTTGATTGGAGTCCACTTGTGGTAAATTCAATTGATTGGACATGATTTGGAAAGGCAAACACCTGTCTATATAACGGTCCCACAGTTGACAGTGCATGTCAGAGCAAAAACCAAGCCATGAGGACTAAGGAATTGTCCGTAGAGCTCCGAGACAGAATTGTGCTGAGGCACAGATCTGGGGAAGGGTACCAGAACATTTCTGCAGCATTGAAGGTCCCCAAGATCACAGTGGCCTCCATCATTCTTAAATGGACGAACTTTGGAACCACCAAGACTCTTCCTAGAGCTGGCCGTCCAGGCAAACGGAGCAATCGGGGGAGAAGGGCCTTGGTCAGGGAGGTGACCAAGAACCTCATGGTCACTCTGACAGACCTCCAGAGTTCCTCTGTGGAGATGGGAGAACCTTTCAGAAGGACAACCATCTCTGCAGCACTCCACCAATCAGGCCTTTATGGTAGAATGGCCAGACGGAAGCCACTCCTCTGTAAAAGCTACATGACAGCCCACTTGGAGTTTGACAAAAGGCACCTAAAGGAATCAGACAATGAGAAACAAGATTCTCTGGTCTGATGAAACCAAGATTGAACCCTTTGGCCTGAATGCCAAAAGTCGCGTCTGGAGGAAACCTGTAACCATCCCTACGGTGAAGCATGGTGGTGGCAGCATCATGCTGTGGGGATGTTTTTCAGCGGCATAGACTGGGGGACTAGTCAGGATCGAGGGAAAGATGAACGGAGCAAAGTACAGAGAAATCCTTGATGAAAATTCACCTTCCAACAGGACAACAACCCTAAGCACACAGGCAAGACAACACAGGAGTGGCTCCAGGACAAGTCTCTGAATGTCCTTGAGTGGCCCAGCCAGAGCCTGGACTTGAACCCGATTGAACATCTCTGGAGAGACCTGAAAATAGCTGTGCAGTGACGCTCCCCATTCAACCTGACAGAGCTTGAGAGGATCTTCAGAGAAGAAAGGGAGAAACTCCCCAAATATAGGTGTGCGAAGCTTGTAGCGTCATACCCAAGAAGACTTGAGGCTGTAATCAATGCCAAAGGTGCTTCAACAAAGTACTGAGTAAAGGTCTGAATACTTATGTAAATGTAATATTTCAGTTTATTATTTTTAATACATTTGCAAACATTTCTAAAAACCCGTTTTTGCTTCATCATTATGGGGTATTGTTTGTAGATTGATGAGGAAAAAAACAATTTAATCCATTTTAGAATAAGGCTGTAACGTAACAAAATGTGGAAAAAGTCAAGAGGTCTGAATACTTTCCGAATGCTCTGTACATAAACATCACACCACCACAGTATAACACTCCATTCCCTCATGCCTCTGTCTGCCAATCCTTCCTTTCATTGTATTTCATTTCACCAAGGACACGAAAGTTCACATAACTTCTTCTGAGAGTCAAATTAGTAGTTGACTAAACATTAGCTCAGGTTACAAGTACACCATACTCCCTGGCGATGTGGAAACACAAAGACACAAAGAACTCATTGGCAGAGAACTGTCATGGGTATTTGTTCCAAATGGCACCCTATTCCCTATGTAGTGCACTACTTTAGACCAGAGTCCCTCAAACGTAGTGCACTAGATAGAGAATAGGGTACCATTTGGGACTCCATAAATTGGAAATGTTCATGAACAGGTTCCTGCCAAAAATCTGTGTCTCTGTTGACGTTGGCTGATGGCATGTCTGAAAACATCACTTTGCTGTAATAACTTCACATTTCACTGTCTGTAATGAGGGGAGGGTCACCAAGTGCAGTCAGTCATTTTAACTTCAACTGTTTTTACACAGCTCAGGCTCTTCAAGCAAAGCCTGGCTGACGTGACCCATGTAACTCAAAGTGCAGGGAGAGCTGTGGCACACTGATCTGGAAAGGAGACCGTTTTGTTAATGCAATATAATCGCTCAGAAATTGCGCGAGGTGTTTGATTGGTTCTCTCAAATGTTCTAACCGTTCTATTGGATAGGGGGGGGGGGGGAGAGCAGCGCTCGAGAGCTGTGTTTCAATGAAAAAGACACAGAGGAGAGCCAACCAATAAAAGCACAGCCCCTCCTTCATTATCGACGCATTGTGCCGACCCCATCAGAGAGCTATTCCAGACTCTGAAGTCAGGAGGACTTGGAGAGCTAAGTGTTAGCCAGAATACTTCAAGCATTAGAATTCAAAAATACTGATGATATGGTGTATTTGTTAGTTGATTCAACAATGTGCCTGGTTGGCTTGCTGTGTGGGGGGGTTGACTAAACTGTTACAGTCGCTAACAAGTTAACCTGTAGCATTGATTCAAGAAAGAAACAGGGATTTGTTTTTAGAATGAAATACATCCTTGGTAACCATTTGCAATTGTCTGACTTTTGTTCTCTTTAACCTCGGCAACTCTCTAATTAACTAGGCTTGAACGGTTTGCTAATCATTCACTCAAGGAATTCTTTGTACACAGCGACTCACTTTGGCATTTTGCACCGATGAAGTACTTTGTTAACTATTATTTTTACACACCATTAACTTGAGATAAATATAGGCTACTGTTATGCAAAAAAATAAAGACATTTATACCTTGGATATTTAGCCTACTGGATGGTGAGTACATCATGATATTAGAAATCAATGGCATTGTATTGTGACAGACATCAGGTAAAAGTTTTAATGACTGCTTTGGCAGAACAGTGTACTGTACGTCAACACTATCAATACATTCCACTACATATTCTAATTCAACAATGACAGTTTAATCAGTAACAGAAAAAAAGGTATCCTTTATTTAACAAGGCAAGTCAGTTAAGAACAAATTCTTATTCACAATGACGGCCTACCCCGGCCAATCCCTAACCACTATTGTGCGCCGCCCTACGGGACTCCCAATCACAGTCGCTTGTGATACAGCCTGGAATCAAACCAGGGTCTGTAGTGACACCTCTAGCACTGAGATGCAGTGCCTTAGACCGCTGCGCCACTTGGGAGCTCCTAAAGCTATTCATTCCCTGACCGGGAATCGAACCCGGGCCTCGGCGGTGAGAGCTCTGAATCTTAACCACTAGAGCACCGGGGAGAGGTCAAAACAAATCAAATCAAATGTTATTGGTCAATATCTAACAATTCCACAACAACGACCTAATACACACAAATCTAAGTAAGGAATGGAATAAGAATATGTACATATAAATATATGGATGAGCAATGACCGAGCGACATAGGCAAGATGCAATAGATGGTATAAAATATACTATATGAGATGAGTAATGTAGGATATGTAAACATTATTAAAGTGGCTAGAGATCTATTTATTTAAAGTGGCCAGCGATTTAAAATCTGTATGTTGGCAGCAGCCTCTCTGAGTTAGTGATGGCTGTTTAACAGTCTGATGGCCTTGAGATTAGAAGCTGTTTTTCAGGCTCTCGGTCCCAGCTTTGATGCACCTGTACTGACCTCGCCTTCTGGATGGTAGCGGGGTGAACAGGCCGTAGTTCGGGTGGTCGCATCATAATACAGTGGTTCCCAAACGGTGGGGTGCGGAACACTCAGTCGGGCTTTCAACTTACTCTTGAACGTTTTTAATAGTAGAATGCACGAGGTCGTGCATCATCAGGTCCTCTTGTCCTGTCAGTCATTACAAACCTTAGAGAGATATTTACAACTTGTCAGAAATGTTCAGATCAACTAGCCCATGTCAGCTGACGTTTTTAGCCAATAGATTTTGTTGTAATGTTTGAGTCACTCAGATATCACATGAAAACACATTAGACATGACAAAATGTATAGAATTGCAGGAAGTTAGCTTTAAAACAGCAAACATTTCTCTGCACCGCTTGACAAAATGGGTAGAATTACAGGAAATCAGCTTTAAACATGCAGTATGTTCTCTCCACCAACAAGAGGGGTGTGAACAGTTTGTGTCATGAACAGAGCTTGTGCCCCATAGAAAAAAGACGTCGCCATGATAGAAGGGAGGCCTGAGTGATAAACTTTGGGAACCCCTGTCATAATAAACGGGAAGCTTGTCAGACATTCAAAATGGCTAATGCGTGTTTTTCTCTGAGGTGTGCGCTCAACCGCACTGCAGAGGTAAAATACAACATTCAGCTCCTCTGTGAGAGAGTGCGAGACACTTGCACAATGAATAATAATTTAAAAAAATTCTGGAACACATCCAAACTGTGTCTCAGAGAGAAAAAACAACATTACCACGTTCTTGGCAAACACGTCCGATCAGCCGGCAGAGAAGTTGACATTCAATCTGTTTCTGTATCATAACCCAGCATCCTTATTTCACAAAAAAACTAGAACATATGACTGTAATTACTGTAGTGTAACCACACGCCAAAAGATCATCGCCGCAGACGAGACCAAGATCCCTTTGAGATGAGCGATGAGAGTAATCACTGATAGGAGATTGTAAGGACCAGAGCAGAGGTCACTCTCACACAGTCAGCTGCTAATTGATTACGTCACTTGCTGGAATGTGAAATGCAAACAGGGCCCGTCTTCATTAAGCATCACAGAGTGCTGATCTAGGATCAGTTTTCCCTTGATATCTCATAATGAATATGATTACATGGACAGGGGGGGACCTGATCTTAGATCAGAAGCACTTCTTCTATGATAATACAGTACCTGATGTATTTAACTGAAAATACATTGATTTAAGAAAGGCTATTTTATGACGGTAGATTCAACAGTGTTCATATAGTCTCAAACATCCCAGCTTCTGCTCTATAGTCGCTCCTGCTCATATGTACATATCAGCACTAGTATTTCATTTAACTAGGCAAGCCTGTTAAGAACAAATCCTTATTTACAATGAGGGCCTACCCCAGCCAAACCCTAGCGACACTGAGCCAATTGTGCGCCACCCGATGGGACTTCCAATCACAGCCAGTTGTGCTACAGCCTGGAATTGTACCAGGTTCTGTAGTGATGCCTGTAGCACTGAGATGCAGTGCCTTAGACCGCTGCGCCACTCGGGAGCCTAGTATATTACCACAGTATATATATATATTCCTGCTACCAGTCACTGTTCAGGCCTGTTTACATGTATATTCACCTACTATTGTTTACAATTATTATTATTTTTATTATGAATCCTGCTACCAGTCACTTTCTCCTAATCCCTACCTACATGGGTATATCTACCTCAAAAACTCCACTGGCCCTGTATATAGCTGAGCCTCTTATTTCCCTGTTTTCTTTATTATATATATGTACAGTACCAGTCA
Source organism: Salvelinus namaycush (assembly GCF_016432855.1). Lineage (NCBI taxonomy): Eukaryota > Metazoa > Chordata > Actinopteri > Salmoniformes > Salmonidae > Salvelinus > Salvelinus namaycush. Next base: position 3,393,458 of record NC_052341.1, on the reverse strand, counting down.
AATGTTTGGACACACCTACTCATTCCAGGGTTTTTCTTTATTTGTACTATTTTCTACATTTTCAACAGTTTAACAAGGCACAACAGTTAATTGAAATGCATTCCAGGTGACTACCTCATGCAGCTGGTTGAGAGAATGCCAAGAGTGTGCAAAGCTGTCATCAAGGCAAAGGGTGGCTACTTTGAAGAATCTAAATATAAAATATTTGTTTAACACTTTTTTGGTTACTACATGATTCCATATGTGTCATTTCATAGTTTTGATGTCTTCACTATTATTCTACAATGTATAAAATAGTAAAAATAATGAAAAACCCTTGAATGATTAGGTGTGTCCAAACTTTTGACTGGTATTGAATAGAATTTTTGTATTAGTTATACTATTTTCATATTGATTACTACACGTGTTGTAGACAGACTTAGGCCTTTACGTCGTAGTTGAAACCCTCCGAGCCACAGCCTGCTTCCCTGGCTGTCTTGCCTTGGCCCTCTGAGAGCCCTAAAACCCGACCGGAGAGATACGCTGCGTTCATAGAGATGGAAAGAGGTCGCAACGTTGTAACTGTCCCATTATGGTGCGTGTAAGCACATGAGCAGCGCCATTGAGACCCTCTCCTCAATGGGTAAATCAGGGCGGCAGGTAGCCTAGTGGTTAAGAACATTGGGCCAGTAACCGAAAGGTCGCTGGTTTGAATCCCTGAGCTGACTAGGTGAGAAATCTGACAATGTGCCCATCATTAGCAAAGCACTTAACCCTAATTGCTTCTGGATAAGAGTGTCTGCTGAAAGACTTCAATTTAAAAAAGCTATATTGTTTATTAAGTAGTCAATTTACTACTTCTATGACTTGGTAAACAATCTAAAAGGGTGCATTCTGCCACCTAGAGGGTGTTGTTTGAACAGGTATAAAGCCAAGGTTGATGCCACCTGCAGTTATGAAATATTTGCTCACAAGTACAATTCATTGGCTGATGACCTGGATGGAATGATGTGATCCTTCCTTAACCCATAGGATGTCCCATGCAGTTGACTACTTCAAAATGGTTAAAATCCTCAACAGCGGTGCTCATGCTAAAACAGGCTTTTGGGTATGTGAGTCCTCTATACATCTCTATGGGTACGTCCCACATGGCACCATGTTCCCTTTATACCGCACTACTTTTCAACAGATCCCTATGGGTCCTAGTGCACTATAAAGGGAATCGGGTGCTATTTGGGATGCCGCCCGAGCGAGCCACGTCAGGCTTTATCTATCTTGTCCTTATCAGTGATTAGAGCAACATCGCTCTCTCTGCTCAATCATCATTTATTACTGCACCGTTAAGGTTCAGGGCACAGTGATCTTCATTAGTGCTTTAATGGGTTGTATAAGCAAAAGTGCAGTGTAGTACAGCAGTGTCAGTGCACTAAAATGAATGCTGGGTTAAAAACAACTAAATAGTGGACATCCTGAAAATAACCTATGGATTACATTTAAAAAGACCCAGCTGCTGAGTCAACCCAGCATTAAAGTGAATAAAAAAAAACAACTGATGGTTAAATGAACTCATGTTTGGGTAATCAGGTTATTTTCAGGAGGCCTACTAGGGGCATGGCTTTAAGATAGTTGTTTTTGGCCAACTGTGAGATTAAACAAGATTTTCAATTCTCCTTAAATATTTTTTTTTACACATTACATATTCTAATATAATTATTTAAATATTATAACAGAGTAGTTATTCTCCCAACATTGGGATATGCATAAGCACTTAAGAGCTCATACTGTTGGGTAAGCGACCAAAGAGTCAGTGCTTAACCTTGTAGCTGTATTTGTTAGAGAGGGGTAAATATAAAGATGTTGTTCGGGCGCCAGGCAGGTATTAACCATGCCGAAAGGAAAAGAGTAGAATAGAGAGAGTACCACTACCAGACCCACACACAGCAGCAGAAGACACTGCCTAGAGTGTAGCCTGTTTACCAGATAGCCAGTGGAGAGAAAAGAGAATACACACATCAGCAGAAGAGACTGCCTAGAGTGTAGCCTGTTTACCAGATAGCCAGTGGAGAGAAGAGAGAATACACACATCAGCAGAAGAGACTGCCTAGAGTGTAGCCTGTTTACCAGATAGCCAGTGGAGAGAAGAGAGAATATACACCCTATAAAACCCACAGCACAGCGCAGGGGAAACCCCACCAAGAATACATCATACAATAATAATAATAATAATAATGGCAGAGCAATTGAACAGCAACTTCATACAAGAAAGAACCCAGTCATCAACAGAGGATTTGCAGTAATATGTATTATTTTCCAGTGGATGAGTGCAGAGGGTATGAATGTGGGGGGTGTTCATAGACATAACAAAGGCCTTAAAAATGTCCACAATCTTCTCGGCCACATGTCATTAGTACACACCACCTCAATACAGTTCAAATAACAATACACAACTTGCAAGCAACCTCCCTTTTAACTAAAATGTTAACCCAAATACTTCTGGCAGGGCAATAATAGTCCAGCTCTAATGAACTTCAATGGGAAGTGCATTTGAAAAATAGAACGTCTGTTGCAGGGTAACGCACTGGAACGATAGAGGGAAGAGAAAGAGAGAAAGAGAACAAGAGAGATCTTAGCTGTGGTCTTCAGGCGTGCCGGTGTACTGTCTGACCGTCCGATGGTTTGTTGGTTTGTATGTCTAAGCTTCGCAACAATGTTGTTACTAATCCATGCGATCCATAACCGGCGCGGTCCCAAACGAAAACAACCACCACCTAGAGTGATCACACCGATGATTGAGTTAAATACTTTATAAACTACACACGCTGAAAATAAACAGAATTTATGCAGCATAACATGTGGTGACAATACAACAGAACAGATTAACCAGAATATAATTTACTTTCACGGGTGGCCAAAAATAACTATTTGCATGCCACGCCCCCACTAAGCCACGCCTCCAGTCTTCTGATCTGAACCGGTGGGTTATAGCTCAATAACCTAACAACCAAACTAAGTGACCCAACTGGCTTGGTTAAAATAACCCAACATTGTGTTCTGTCCAATATTTACCTAAATTGGGTTGTTTTTAACGTAGCATTTTCAGAGTGTGGCTGCCTCACTGGCTAGACTGGCTGTGGCAGTTACAATAACATCTCTTTATTCTGGCAATTATACCACAGGGGAAGGGGATTCTCTTTTTTCCCTCTGTCCTTAATCACTGTAAAATGGTTTAATGTGACGTTCAGAGGTTGGCAAATGATCAAATCCTGACAGGGGTACAAATTACGAACAAGTTTATTAGAGTCCCGCCTCTGGGAAATGAACATCTTTAATTATCTTTTTACATTGACATTTATTTGGCTCTGCTGAACATCAACGTGAATAAAAGGAATGTTCACTCACACACAAAAAATACACGCACGCACGCACGCACGCACGCACGCACGCACGCACGCACGCACGCACGCACGCACGCACGCACGCACGCACGCACGCACGCACGCACACACACACACACACACACACACACACACACACACACACACACACACACACACACACAGCAATGCAAGTTTTAAAGGTTATGTGCATACATTTACACTGTAACATTGGTTAAGAACGCCCCTTATGACATATGATTTAACAATAACGTTATACATATTCTGAATAATAAATATTAGCCTAATACTACATACATTATGACGAATTCACCTTGCAGACATATGGGAAGGTATGTGTTTAATCCTCAGTCTGAAGTTGAGGATTAAACAGATTATATCTGTTTCTAGGGGTAGTAGTACTGTAGCCTTCAGATTATATCTGTGTCTAAGGGTAGTAGTACTGTAGCCTTCAGATTATATCTGTTTCTAGGGGTAGTAGTACTGTAGCCATCAGATTATATCTGTTTCTAGGGGTAGTAGTACTGTAGCCTTCAGATTATATCTGTTTCTAGGGGTAGTAGTACTGTAGCCTTCAGATTATATCTGTTTCTAGGGGTAGTAGTACTGTAGCCTTCAGATTATATCTGTTTCTAGGGGTAGTAGTACTGTAGCCTTCAGATTATATCTGTTTCTAGGGGTAGTAGTACTGTAGCCTTCAGATTATATCTGTGTCTAAGGGTAGTAGTACTGTAGCCTTCAGATTATATCTGTTTCTAGGGGTAGTAGTACTGTAACCTTCAGATTATATCTGTTTCTAGGGGTAGTAGTACTGTAACCTTCAGATTATATCTGTTTCTAGGGGTAGTAGTACTGTAACCTTCAGATTATATCTGTTTCTAGTGGTAGTAGTACTGTAACCTTCAGATTTTATCTGTTTCTAGGGGTAGTAGTACTGTAATCTTCAGATTATATCTGTTTCTAAGGGTAGTAGTACTGTAGCCTTCAGATTATATCTGTTTCTAGGGGTAGTAGTACTGTAACCTTCAGATTATATCTGTGTCTAAGGGTAGTAGTACTGTAACCTTCAGATTATATCTGTGTCTAAGGGTAGTAGTACTGTAACCTTCAGATTATATCTGTGTCTAAGGGTAGTATATTACCAGCTCCAGTACTGCTATGTCTCTCCTGCCTACAGTCCTCTGAGACGAGGGATATGTTCCAGTCTTGAATTGAGGCTATCTACCCCCCCACCTCCGCCGTGCACTCTGTGTGTGTGTAGGTGTGTTTAAGTGTGTGTAGGTGACTGTGTGTGTGTAGGTTAGTGTGTGTTTGTGTGTTAGTGAGTGTGTGTTTCTCCTGTGCACATCGTGTCAGTAGTCTGAACTGCAAGGGCAATGAGGAGAGACACCCCGTGGCTCCAAACAAAGGCTGTAATCAGAAACCATCATCTCTCCCCACATAGCTTTACCTCAGGCAGCGCTGCAACCCCCACGCCCTGCTCTGTCCTGTTACGATGACACCTCCCTTTTAATGTCCACTAACACAGGTAACAAATATGCCAGGATAGCAGTTATACTGTAGTGTAGCCTAATGGGGGGAAAAGGAGAGAGGTGTGAAAAAGAAAGAGTTGACACTTTTAAATCACTAAGGACTTTCTGGAATCAGCCTAAGAGCGAAAAAAAAAAAACACGAATCAATGCCTGCTCGTGATCCCTTCCAACCTCTCTGATTCTTTGAATGTCAGAATAGCTTATCACAAAGGGCGTGTCACAAAGGGCATCCTATTCTCTTTACAGTGCACTTCCTTTGACCAGAGCCTGGTTAAAAGTAGTGCACTATATAGGGAATAGGGTGCCATTTGGGACACAGCGAAAGACTTTCAAGGTAAACATGTCTAACTACACGTTAAATGACAGGAGAGTTTATCACAGACTTTGAATTTTCTCTCTGAAAACATTCGGTGTCAACTGTCAAGTTAAACATGAAAGGAAACGTTGTTGCGATTCAGTGACTAGTAAACAGCAGTCGTCTATCAGTATGTATTTAAGGCAATGTTCTGAAATTGTGAGATATGGGGTTGGAGTCAAGGGCAGAGACGCCTTTCAGGGGCCATATAGACTCGCAAGATCAGGATGGTTGTACGAGGCTATAAGTTCCCTACAGTGGAGGAGAGAAGCAACCTAAAAATAGAATACGGCTGGTATTTAGTTAGGATTATTATGAGATGGTTATAACTGATTAGACAAGTCTTACAATGTGTTATAACAGCATCATACCTGTAGGCTTTAAGAACCAAAATGTAATTTAGAAAAATATGTTTGTTTGCCTACCGATAGTGGTCACAGTATCCTCCTTACCCTGAGTGAAGACCAGCACTCGTTGTCTCTTCTTGTTCACCTTGGGCAGGCTCTGGGCCCTCCTGGAAATCTCTGCAATGTCATCCGTCTGTGGAGAAATGATATGATTGCTTCACCACTTTGTTGAAATAACAAGATTCTGCTACATTAGCCAAATGAACACACCACTACAGCTTTGCTGGCTGATATGAGGGCCCGTTTCAGTCATTTCACTCAGTGAGAGTTCACAGGAGTGATTGATCAAGGTCATTGTTCTTCGATGGGATATGTAGTCCATCCGTTACGTTGTCCATCTGAAACATTTTTGTGAGAATTAGAGAACAATATATATTGAGTCTTGCTGACATTAAGTACACCACGTTTTAAACCAACAGTTGGGGCAATGGCATACATACAGTCCCTTCAGAAATATTCAGACCCCTTGACTTTTTCCACATTTTGTTACATCACAGCCTTATTCTAAAATGGTAAATTCAATTGATTGGACATGATTTGGAAAGGCAAACACCTGTCTATATAAGGTCCCACAGTTGCATGTCAGAGCAAAAACTAAGCCATGAGCTCGAATGAATGGTACATAGAGCTCCGATACAGAATTGTGTTGAGGCACAGATCTGGGGAAGGGTACCAAAAAATGTCTGCAGCATTGAAGGTCCCCAAGAACACAGAGGCCTCCATCATTCTTAAATGGAAGAAGTTTGGAACCACCAGACTCTTCCTAGAGCTGTCCTCCCAGCCAAACTGAGCAATCCAGGGAGAAGGACCTTCATCAGGGAGGTGACCAAGAACCCGATGGTCACTCTGACAGAGCTCTATGATTTCTCTGTTGAGATGGGAGAACCTTCCAGAAGGACAACCATCTCTGCAGCACTCCACCAATCAGGCCTTTATGGTAGAGTGGCCAGACGGAAGCCACTCATCAGTAAAATAAACATGACAACCCGCTTGGAGTTTGTCAAAAGGCCCCTAAAGACTCTCAGACCATGAGAAACAAGATTCGCTCGTCTGATGAAACCAAAAATGGCTGAATGCCAAGCGTCACATCTGGAGGAAACCTGGCACTATCCCTACGGTGAAGCATGGGGGTGGCAGCATCATGCTGTATGGATGTTTTTCAGCGACAGGACTGGGAGAATAGTCAGGATTGAGGGAAAGATGAATGGAGCAAAGTACAGAGAGATCCTTGATGAAAATCTGCTCCAGAGCGCTCAGGACCTCAGACTGGGGCGAAGGTTCACCTTCCAACAGGACAAAGACCCTAAGCACACAGCCAAGACAACGCAGGAGTGGTTTCGGGACAAGTCTCTGAATGTCCGTGAGTGGCCCAGCAAGAGCCCGGACTTGAACCCGATCGAACATCTCTGGAGAGACCTGAAAATAGCTATGCAGGATCGCTCCCCATCCGACTTGACAGAGCTTTAGAGGATCTGCTGAGAGGAGTGGGAGAAACTCCCCAAATACAGGTGTGCCAAGCTTGTAGCGTCATACCCAAGAAGACTCATGGCTGTAATCGCTGCCAAAGTTGCTTCAACAAAGTTCTGAGTAAAGGGTCTGAATACTTATGTAAATGTGATATTTCAGGTTTGTCTTTTATATACATTCGCCAATCTTTTTTCTAAAAACCTGTTTTCGCTTTGTCATTATGGGGTATTGTGTGTACATAGATTGATGAGGGAAAAAACGATTTAATACATTTTAGAATAAGGCTGTAACGTAACAAAATGTGGAAAAAGTCAAGGGGTCTGAGTACATTCCCCAATGCACTGTAACAGTGTCGTCCTCATACAGATGAATATTACAAGTTTTAACAGATAAACCAATAGTATCTCCACAGTATAAATAGTAAAGAGAACAAGTCCCAATACTGACCCCAAATGAGGAGTGGGGATAGGCTAGGTGGGTTCTACATGAAGCAGGCCCTGGCTACATCCCAAATGAGGAGTGGGGATAGGCTAGGTGGTGTTCTACATGAAGCACGCCCTGGCTACATCCCAAATGAGGAGTGGGGATAGGCTAGGTGGTGTTCTACATGAAGCACGCCCTGGCTACATCCCAAATGAGGAGTGGGGATAGGCTAGGTGGTGTTCTACATGAAGCAGGCCCTGGCTACATCCCAAATGAGGAGTGGGGATAGGCTAGGTGGTGTTCTACATGAAGCAGGCCCTGGCTACATCCCAAATGAGGAGTGGGGATAGGCTAGGGGGTGTTCTACATGAAGCAGGCCCTGGCTACATCCCAAATGAGGACTGGGGATAGGCTAGGTGGTGTTCTACATGAAGCAGGCCCTGGCTACATCCCAAATGAGGAGTGGGGATAGGCTAGGTGGTGTTCTACATGAAGCAGGCCCTGGCTACATCCCAAACGAGGAGTGGGGATAGGCTAGGTGGTGTTCTACATGAAGCAGGCCCTGGCTACATCCCAAACGAGGAGTGGGGATAGGCTAGGTGGTGTTCTACATGAAGCAGGCCCTGGCTACATCCCAAATGAGGACTGGGGATAGGCTAGGTGGTGTTCTACATGAAGCAGGCCCTGGCTACATCCCAAATGAGGACTGGGGATAGGCTAGGTGGTGTTCTACATGAAGCAGGCCCTGGCTACATCCCAAATGAGGAGTGGGGATAGGCTAGGTGGTGTTCTACATGAAGCAGGCCCTGGCTACATCCCAAACGAGGAGTGGGGATAGGCTAGGTGGTGTTCTACATGAAGCAGGCCCTGGCTACATCCCAAACGAGGAGTGGGGATAGGCTAGGTGGTGTTCTACATGAAGCAGGCCCTGGCTACATCCCAAATGAGGACTGGGGATAGGCTAGGTGGTGTTCTACATGAAGCAGGCCCTGGCTACATCCCAAATGAGGAGTGGGGATAGGCTAGGTGGTGTTCTAAATGAAGCAGGTCCTGGCTACATCCCAAATGAGGACTGGGGATAGGCTAGGTGGTGTTCTACATGAAGCAGGCCCTGGCTACATCCCAAACGAGGAGTGGGGATAGGCTAGGTGGGTTCTACATGAAGCAGGCCCTGGCTACATCCCAAATGGCACACTGTTCCCTATAGACAGTAGTGCACTACTTTCAACCAGATCCCTATGGACCTTGGTCAAAAGTACTGCACTATGTAGGGAATAGGGTGCCATTTGACAGTATCTGCACAGAATGGATAACCCTGGAGACTAACACAACTCTCTATTGAGCCTCCCTTTGATCATCAGAGGGATAAAAAAAACACACCTGTCATGCCTCCTTTACTAGTAACTTATCATGATGTACAATGAGCAGCAGGAATGTCTCTATCAGTGGCTCACAGTAGGGTGGACCATGAATAACGCTGTGGTTTGATCATGTGGTTCCAGTGGCTCAGTGCATTGTGCTTTAGAGAATGGTGGATTGTAGATTTGATTCCAACATGGGAAACATTTACTGTCAATGTTGACAGTTCTGTAAGTCGCCTTGGATTCAAAACGTCTGCTAAATGATCATATTACCTTACATTATATTTTTTAAAGTTTTTTATTATCATATTTTTATTAGAATGCATCCAACAACAAGTCTCTTCTAAGACAATCATAGCAGTGTGGTTGTTTATTTACAGTGAGGAACCTTGAGGGAAATCAAAGAAAGCCTAACGGGAAGATATCAGAGTGACAGAGCTCCTAAGCAACGCTACCAGCCAGCCACTGCCTTCCTCCCTCCAGCCGGTGAGCTTTAGCACCTCCAAACGCTTCCCAAACGGCCTTTAAAACCAGTCTAAAGAGGTCGGCCGAGACCTTGGACAAAGGAAAAGTGGTTGTAACACTCTAAGTGCTAATGGAGAGTAGGGCTGTGGCAGTCATGACATTTTTGTCAGCCGGTAACTGTCATGCAAATAACTGCCGGTCTCATGGTAATTTACCGTTAATTACCGTAAATGTGTTTAGCATCTCTGAGGTTCCACACATAGATACAAATGTTAGGCTATATGTTGTGATTTTTAATATATTGTAAGGCTGCATGATGTGACTCTAATGATGATTTGAATAAAATCTCATGAAAGACATGGATCTCTGCTCTGTTTCTTACGCAGGCTGCATGCACTTCATCAGTCTCTCATTCACTATTTGACAAGCACTTGAATGTAGTGGAGTCAAATGGAGGAAATCCTTCCCTTGGCCACGTTTTTAATATGCCAGGTTAGCTACACAGGTTGTAAAGTGGATTAATGTGCTTCATTTTGAGAATTGAACAATAAATGTAACAGCACGAGAAAGCTGGGATCCTCTTTGAAAAAGTGACCACTGGCCAGTGGAAACTCTGTTTTTACATACGATTACACAATGACTGGGCTTATAAGAACACGTTTCCCTAGGCTCTGTAGGCTATTGGCACTCCAACCGTGTTCCAGGAGTCATGTTTCCCTCGGCTCTGTAGGCTATTGGCACTCCAACCGTGTTCCAGGGGTCATGTTTCCCTAGGCTTTGTAGGCTATTGGCACTCCAACCGTGTTCCAGGGGTCATGGGTCATGTTCCAGGAGTCATGTTTCCCTCGGCTCTGTAGGCTATTGGCACTCCAACCGTGTTCCAGGGGTCATGGGTCATGTTCCAGGAGTCATGTTTCCCTAGGCTCTGTAGGCTATTGGCACTCCAACCGTGGTCCAGGAGTCCTTGGCCAATTATGGTAAACTATTTGGCCACTTTAGTTGTGATACACATCCTTATCAAAACATATAGGTCTATGGGCTAGGTCACATGATGCATTGTGACTATGGTTTGAAAAAAGCCCCCCCCCCCCCCACAAAAAAATGCATACACTGTTTCTTGCCTTAGACTGCACATGCTGGGCATCATACACAAGTGATCATATTCTCACCATGAGACTATTCTCAATTGAATCTTCTCTTTACATACTGTATACTAAATAACATACGTGTGAAATTAGTTCTGGTTTAGAATGGGCCATTATAATGCACCTGGAGGAACAGTGGCATAAATACATGTCATCCGTATGTACTGGAATAGCAAATGGAGGACGCTTTTTCCCCGACGTTTATTTTCACGCCAGCCAGGTAGGCTGGTCCAGTTGTAAAGAGAAGCTATGTGCTTATTATTAGGAAAGTGAAGATATAAATATAGTAGGTCTAGCCTATAGAAATGTTGAGCAACATGGGCTTATAGGAACACATATTTCATTCCATGCATCAACCAGCTATGAGGAGCTGGCTATTGCTATGCAACAGGTGATCCTATTCCACTCCCAACGCTGATTGCAGGGCTCTCGTGAAGTGCTTGATTTGATTTTTCGATATAATTTGCATTGATATCAGAGTGATTAGAAGGACAACAGAGCAACAGAGTACCAGGCCATTAGCGACCGGCCATTTGCGAGTTTGGTAGGCTACCAATGACCATCAGCAGCATCAGAGTGCAGTTTTTGGAGAAGCCTAGTTACCATGACTTAACGATCATGTGTTATTTGTCATGACTCAAGACTGCCGGTGTGGGAATTATACGGTCACCCAGGGCAAAAGTTAACACCAGAGGCTGTTAGTAGGCAACAGCAACGGGTACAGTAACTATTATGATAATAAGGAAGTCAAAAAACAAACACACACACACACAATGAATACAATATGATATTTCACCTGGGGGATTGTTTGTATAGCCTACTTACCTAGCAACAACTTCCTATGGCAACAACACAATATGGAAAACAGATCACATTAAATTCAACATAAGTGCTTTTTTTGGCGTGGATTCATTGTGCAGTAATTGTGAATGATTCATTGTGTAGTAATTGTGAATGATTCATTGTGCAGTAATTGTGAATGATTCATTGTGCGGTAATTGTGAATGATTCATTGTGCGGTAATTGTGAATGATTTATTGCGCAGTAATTGTGAATGATTCATTGTGTGGTAATTGTGAATGATTCATTGTGCGGTAATTGTGAATGATTCATTGTGCGGTAATTGTGAATGATTCATTGTGCGGTAATTGTGAATGATTCATTGTGCGGTAATTGTGAATGATTCATGTAAGGTAATTGTGAATGACTCATTGTGCAGTAATTGTGAATGATTCATTGTGCAGTAAGTGTGAATGATTCATTGTGCAGTAATTGTGAATAATTCATTGTGCAGTAAGTGTAAATGATTCATCGTGCAGTCAGTGTAAATGAATCATTGTGCAGTCAGTGTGAATGATTCATCGTGCAGTAAGTGTAAATGACTCATTATGCAGTAAGTGTAAATGATTCATTATGCAGTAAGTGTAAACGATTCATTATGCAGTAAGTGTAAACGATTCATTATGCAGTAAGTGTAAATGATTCATTATGCAGTAAGTGTGAATGATTCATTGTGCAGTAAGTGTAAATTATTCATCGTGCAGTAAGTGTTAATGATTCATCGTGCAGTAAGTGTTAATGATTCATCGTGCAGTAAGTGTAAATGATTCATCGTGCAGTAAGTGTGAATGATTCATCGTGCAGTAATTGATCGGATCCAAATCGACTGCATAATACACTTCAGTTGGTTTAGATGATGTGAAGTTTTTTCCAACCACAGAATGTGACAGGTTTATCAAGGTGTTCATCTGTATCAAAGCCGCTGAAAAATGTATCTTCCCCCGTGCAGAGAGGCTGTTAGTGAGGCAGCAGTTCAGTCCCAAATGGCATCCTCCCCCCTATATAGTGCACTACCTTTGACAGTTATTGCACTATATGGGGAATTGGGTTCCATTTGGGATGCAACCAGTGCCAAGGAAAGATTAAATTACTGCTAGTCTGCAGACACCTAATCAGACACCTCATCAGACACCTCATCAGACACCTCATCATCAGACACCTCATCAGACACCTCATCAGATACCTCATCAGACACCTCATCAGACACCTCATCAGACACCTCATCAGATACCTCATCATCAGACACCTCATCAGACACCTCATCAGACACCTCATCAGACCCCTCATCAGACCCCTCATCAGACACCTCATCAGACACCTCATCAGATTCCTCATCATCAGACACCTCATCAGACACCTCATCAGATACCTCATCAGACACCTCATCAGATACCTCATCATCAGACACCTCATCAGACACCTCATCAGATACCTCATCAGATACCTCATCAGACACCTCATCAGATACCTCATCATCAGACACCTCATCTGACACCTCATCAGATACCTCATCATCAGACACCTCATCAGACACCTCATCAGACACATCATCAGACACCTCATCAGACACCTCATCAGACACCTCATCATCAGACACCTCATCAGACACCTCATCAGATACCTCATCAGATACCTCATCATCAGACACCTCATCAGACACCTCATCATCAGACACCTCATCAGACACCTCATCAGACACCTCATCAGATACCTCATCAGACACCTCATCAGATACCTCATCATCAGACACCTCATCAGACACCTCATCAGACACCTCATCATCAGACACCTCATCAGACACCTCATCATATACCTCATCAGACACCTCATCATTAGACACCTCATCAGATACCTCATCATCAGACACCTCATCAGACACCTCACCAGACACCTCACCAGACACCTCATCAGACACTTCATCATCAGACACCTCATCAGACACCTCATCAGATACCTCATCAGACACCTCATCAGATACCTCCTCATCAGACACCTCATCAGACACCTCACCAGACACCTCATTATCAGACATCTCATCAGACACCTCATCAGATACCTCATCATCAGACACCTCATCAGACACCTCATCATATACCTCATCAGACACCTCATCATCAGACACCTCATCAGATACCTCATCATCAGACACCTCATCAGACACCTCACCAGACACCTCACCAGACACCTCATCAGACACCTCATCAGACACCTCATCAGACACATCATCAGACACCTCATCAGATACCTCATCAGATACCTCATCAGATACCTCATCAGACACCTCATCAGACACCTCATCAGACACATCATCAGACACCTCATCCGATACCTCATCAGACACATCATCAGACACCTCATCAGACACCTCATCAGACACCTCATCAGATACCTCATCAGACACCTCATCAGACACCTCATCAGATACCTCATCAGACACCTCACCAGATACCTCATCAGATACCTCATCAGATACCTCATCAGACACCTCATCAGACACCTCATCAGACACATCATCAGACACCTCATCAGATAGCTCATCAGACACCTCATCAGACACCTCATCAGACACCTCACCAGACACCTTATCAGATACCTCATCAGACACCTCATCAGACACCTCATCATCAGACACCTCATCATCAGACACCTCATCAGATACCTCATCAGACACCTCATCAGATACCTCCTCATCAGACACCTCATCAGATACCTCATCAGACACCTCATTATCAGACACCTCATCAGACACCTCATCAGACACCTCATCAGATACCTCCTCATCAGACACCTCACCAGACACCTCATCAGACACCTCATCATCAGACACCTCATCAGACACCTCATCAGACACCTCATCATCAGACACCTCATCAGACACCTCATCAGACACCTCATCAGACACCTCATCAGACACCTCATCAGACACCTCATCAGACACCTCATCAGATACCTCATCATCAGACACCTCATCAGATACCTCATCAGACACCTCAGCAGACACCTCATCAGACACCTCATCTCATCTGTGGCCATCTCAAGGAAACAACTACTAAGTGTGTTAGGATGTACTGACAGCTTTACGGAGCGAGAGAGACAAATGTTAAATAGTAATTGACATGACTACATTGCATATATCTGGTAAAAAAAAATATGATTTAGGTATGGTTATTATAAAAATTATTAATATAAATGTAGAAAGCAGGAAGCAGAAAAAGCTATGCAATTCATCCTTTGGTCTTCCTTTTGCCAATATGAAGCACCGGGTTGCACCAACCAAACTCTTTAAAAACATTTTTTAATTTTTTTAATGTGACGTGACACTTAACAGAAGTGAAACTTTTAACAAAAGTGACAGCAAGATAAATATATGTAGAAAAACATCCTTGAACCGCAAACCAGCTAGACTAGCTACTAGTGATGTTATTTGAAGAATCACATTTATCCAATCTGGGAAATGACATGTTTTGGTCCAGCAGCCACTGTGGCAGGTAGCTGGAAAAAAAATCTACCAGCCAATCAGATTTTTTTACCAGCTAATATATATATATATTTTTGACATAATTAAACATCATCAACAACAACAAACAGGTGAGCATGTACTACTAGTAAGAAGTAATCTGGTATATTGTTCAATAAAACATAAATAATAGTGAACTGGCTTGCTGACCCTAGCTATGTGCTGCAACATGCAAGTAGGGCCCTATAAAATCTGTTTATTTTTTGGCCAAATTCCGTTTGGCAGTTGGCAGGTGTTAATTTCCCCACCCTGTATCCGATGCTCTGGCACATGAAGTTGACACAGAAAATGTCAGAGAATTGGTTAGTACTGGGAGACGCTTTGCCCTTTATATTTACTTTTTGAAATGTGAGATTTTTCCTCCCTCCCTCCCCTCCCTCCCTCCTCATCCCCCTCTCCTCTCCTTCTCTGTGGAAGCTGTCAGTGCCATCAGGAATACATTTCCATTCCAGTCACGTTAATCACACCGTAAGTGATTCTGGACGACAAATATTCATGCAGAGAAGAACTATATTCAAGGGAGAGGTCTACTTTTGAAAGAGAGAAAACCACTTAAACATATCTAAATCAGATTCCACATTTCTTTTTAAACTCACCCGTTTTGTTTGTCTTTTTACATTCATGTTTAAAAAGTGACGCTGGGATATAGGATGTTGAAAAAATTTGCAGAGGCAGGCAAAGCAAAAAAGGTATTCATAATTTAAGGCGCAGCCCCACTTAAAACACAAACATCATTCCGTGTACTAACAAGCCTGTAATTTTCATTTACAGAATATGAAACCACAGGTGGCAGTAATTTGGTTATTGAAAGGATGGTGTGTGAGCTACAGTATACAATTTAGTGTTAGTGCTGGATTATACTGTAGTAGGGAGAGGAGAGACATATTATCTCAGGGAGTAATGATACTAATGAGAGAAGCTTTTATAACCCCTGAAGAGAGAAAGAAAGAGAGAGAGAGAGAGAGAGAGAGAGAGAGAGAGAGAGAGAGAGAGAGAGAGAGAGAGAGAGAGAGAGAGAGAGAGAGAGAGAGAGAGAGAGAGAGAGAGAGAGAGAGAGAAAGGGGGAGAGGCAGAGAGGGAGAGAGAGAGAGAAAGAGAGAGGCAGAGAGAGAGAAAGAGGCAGAGAGAGAGAGAAAGGGGGAGAGGCAGAGAGGGAGAGAGAGAAAGAGAGAGGCAGAGAGAGAGAAAGAGGCAGAGAGAGAGAAGCAGAGAGAGAGAGAGAGGCAGAGAGAGAGAGAGGCAGAGAGAGAGAGAGGCAGAGAGTGAGAGAGAGAGAGAGAGAGAGAGAGAGGGAGAGAGAGGCAGAGTGGGAAAGAGAGAGGCAGATAGAGAGAGAGAGTCAGCAAGAGAGAGAGAGAGAGGCAGAGAGAGAAAGAGGCAAAGAGAGAGAGGCAGAGAGAGAAAGAGAGGCAGAGAGAGACAGAGAGAGAGAGATGCAGAGAAGGAGAGAGGCAGAGAATGGGCAGACAGAGAAACAGGTAGAGAGAGGCAGAGAAAGAAAGAGAG
The DNA here is from genome assembly GCF_016432855.1 of Salvelinus namaycush. Classification (NCBI taxonomy): domain Eukaryota; kingdom Metazoa; phylum Chordata; class Actinopteri; order Salmoniformes; family Salmonidae; genus Salvelinus; species Salvelinus namaycush. The sequence continues at coordinate 3,377,066 of NC_052341.1, read as the reverse complement.
GGAGAGATAGAGAAAGAGAGAGAAATAGAGAGAGACAGAGAGAGAGAGAGAGAGGGGAGAGGCTTGAAACCATGCCCAACTTCTCAGCTTCCCAAGAGGCTTTTCAAAATTCAATACATAACATCTGTAGGCGATGTTGGGTGCAGACCGAGCAGAGTGTGTCATAATAACAGAGAGAGAGAGAGAGAGAGAGAGAGAGAGAGAGAGAGAGAGAGAGAGAGAGAGAGAGAGAGAGAGAGAGAGAGAGAGAGACAGAGAGAGAGAGAGAGAGACAGAGAGAGAGAGAGAGAGAGAGAGAGAGAGAGAGAGAGAGAGAGAGAGACAGAGAGAGAGAGACAGAGAGAGAGAGAGAGAGAGAGAGAGAGAGAGAGAGAGAGAGAGAGAGAGAGAGAGAGAGAGACAGAGAGAGAGAGAGAGAGACAGAGAGAGAGAGAGACAGAGAGAGACAGAGAGAGAGAGAGAGAGAGAGAGAGAGAGAGAGAGAGAGAGAGAGAGAGAGAGAGAGAGACAGAGAGAGAGAGAGACAGAGAGAGAGAGAGAGAGAGAGAGAGAGAGAGCTGGGTGAACAAAGAAACATGACGACTGCCAGGTTTCCATGGCAACTGCTGCAAGGCCTGGAGAGTATAATAGCACATCAATCACTGACCAGAAAAATAACTCAATTATCAGCAAAAATAAACCTTTAGGATCTGGTTAGTAACTCACCTACTGGAAACCTTGCTCTTTGGCTAATGTGTCTGTTCCTGAAAAAGAAAATAAAGAACACAAAAAACATTTTACAGAGTCAACAGGTTGTCAACAGGTTGTCACAGTGGGAACATCCCAAATGGCAACCTATCCCCTATATAGTGCACCTGTTTTGACCAGGACCAATAGGGTCCAAAGTAGTGCACTAAATAGGAAATAGGGTGTAGGACACAACCACTGTTGGCATGCAGTACAAGACCTCTCACTTCCTCCAAGCCACTTCCGTCCTCTCACTTCCTTCCTCTAGTCTCTTCCTTCCTCCAGTCACTTCATGCAGTACAATACCTCTCACTTCCTCCAAGCCACTTCCTTCCTCCAGTCACTTCCTTCCTCTTACATCCTTTCTCCAGTCACGTCCTTCCTTCAGTCACTTCCTTCTTCCTCTCACTTCCTTCCTCTAGTCTCTTCCTTCCTCCAGTCACTTCATGCAGTACAATACCTCTCACTTCCTCCAAGCCACTTCCTTCCTCTTACTTCCTTCCTCTTACATCCTTTCTCCAGTCACTTCATGCAGTACAATACCTCTCACTTCCTCCAAGCCACTTCCTTCCTCCAGTCACTCCCTTCCTCTTACATCCTTTCTCCAGTCACGTCCTTCCTTCAGTCACTTCCTTCTTCCTCTTACTTCCTTCCTCCAGTCACTGACTGACTGTGACACGTGATGATCAGAGACTTGAGACTGAAGGAGTAGCTCCAGTCCATTCTGCTGCTTTGCTTCCTGAATGAGTAGTGTACTCACAGGGGATGGCACGAGCCCCTTAATCTCAATGCCCCACTTTAGCTCATCTTACCATTTATTTTCATTTATTTATTTATATATTTTTACCGTTATTTTACCAGGTAAGTTGACTGAGAACACGGTCTCATTTACAGCATCGACCTGGGGAATAGTTACAGGGGAGAGGAGGGGGATGAATGAGCCAATTGTACAATAACAACAGCCCATGAGAAGAAGACAACGTCTGCATCACAAATTCCCTTTATAGTGCCCTTTATAGTGCCCTTCATAGTGCCCTTTATAGTGCCCTTTATAGTGCCCTTCATAGTGCCCTTTATAGTGCCCTTTATAGTGCCCTTCATAGTGCCCTTTATAGTGCACTTTATAGTGCCATTTATAGTGCCCTTTATAGTGCCCTGTTTTTGACCAGGGCCCATAGGGGCAGTCAGAAACAACCCCAATTCATCCCTCCAGCCAATGAAACTACTGTAAGACAGACAGTAGCTATGGATGGATATGGGGGTTTCCCAGTTTACACCAATGGAATTCAATAACAGTGACCACAACACAGCATTATTTAGAGTGTACTTGACCTGTGGTGGTTTCTAGCAGAAAGGTGATGTTATTAGCTCTGTTTAATCAATGGCCAGAGACTGCTGTAGGCTGTTGCCCGATGAAATCACCAGTGACAAGTCCATTCGCTCAACTCACGTTTGACCCTTAGACAAAGCAATGAGTCAATGCTATGATGCTAAATGATACAATTATATGGAAAGGCGGCTGGGGTTCGGCTGGCAGTGTGACCTTGGGAGAGAGAGGTTGACAATCTGGTCCTCCTCACAGAAGTGAAGGAGGAGATGGAGTAATGTGTGTGTGTGTGTGGTGTGTATGTGTGTGTGTGTGTGTGTGTGTGTATGTGTATGTGTGTGTATGTGTGTCTGGTGTGTGTGTGTGTGTGTGTGTGTGTGTGTGTGTCTGGTGTGTGTGTGTGGTGTGTGTGTGTGTGTGGTGTGCATGTGTGTGTGTGTGTCTGTGTGTGGTGTGAGTGGTGTGTGTGTGTGTGTGTGTTTGTGTGTGTGTGTGGTGTGTGTGTGCGTGGTGTGGTGTGGTGTGGTGTGTGTGTGGTGTGAGTGGTGTGTGTGTGTGTGTGTGTGTGTGTGTGTGTGTGTGTGTGTGTGTGTGTGTGTGTGTGTGTGTGTGTGTGTAGTGCACTATACAGGATATATGGTGCCATTTGGGACAACTTTTAAAAAGGCACACGAGTGCAGGTTGAATCATAGTCCTGTTGGTTGGTCTGTAGCCTTCAGTCACCCAGTTAGCTACAGTGGCATCTGTGTGTGTGAAATGCTCTTCTGTATACGTGGGTGTTGGTGGGCAGCATAGAAAATGAATATAATGGTGGTAAGAATTTATATGAGGCACCTGTGTGTGATGTATTTTAGGCATTTATGTATTTATATGGGTTGTTAGGCTTGATGGAGCAGCAAGCTGGTATGAATGCTTACAGCTTAAAACCAAACTATACAACTCATGTGTGAATACATTACAGTATATAAGCATGCAAAGACAGTTGTATTGAATGAAATTGAATGTATTTACAGCTCTTGTGCGTTTAGAGAGGCATCCCAATTCTGATATTTATTTTCACTAATTGGTATTTTGACCAATCAGATCAGCTCTGAAAAAGATCTGATGTGAACAGATCTGATGCGATTGGTCAAAATATCAGAATTGGGCTGCCTGTCTAAACGCAGCCTTATCCTCCTGATTAAAAATGGAATCCGTATGAGGGGAAAACAGCGCCACTGTTCGCCCCCCCCAGCGCCTTTGTTATTGTTTTTGGTTTTGTGGATGGAGCGTCAGGCAGGTAAAAACAAAAGACAGTACATACGCTGCTGTGCTATCTGGCGTGCAATGACGTCCGAGGGACAAAAACAAAAGTTTTTTGTTCGTAGTAACTTATTTGTTGTTGTAATATGTTAAAAGGACATGGCAGTTTCACCAATTAAGGATTCCAGCTAATAATGGGCTATTTATACCCTACGGAGACGGACCCTACAGTGTCGCAATGTTGTTTTTTGTCACAAAAGGTGCAGCTCCTTGTAGTGTGCTCCTAAATTTGACATACTCCCGTGGCACATGAAAATTGTAACGGCCCCGTATTATTCCTTGATCTGATCTATAGGCTATAGGCTAACCTATTTTGCATTGATAAGTAAATATAATCTCAGCGACTGTTCAAACAGCCTTATTAGATTCCCCCCCAAAAAGGTATTTTGTTTAGAAGTGACAACGTTATTCTAGGATATTTGGAAACGTAAAAACATATAGCCGTGTGCTTTTCTTTTTTCGTGACCAAAAATGATGACATTCTATGTTTAGCTGATATGGGAGCGACTACATTGAAGCAGTACATCACACTGGGATCATGTTGTAGGTTACACCGGCAAGAATAAGAATATTTGCCAAGGGATATGCCAACTTGGAGATATGGGAAGCTAAACGGATAGCTAGCTAGCAACGTTTAGCTAACTTGTAGATATGGGAAGCTACAAGGCTAGCTAGCTAGCAAAGTTTAGATAACTTTCTATAGAACAAGACAAGAGATACCTCTTATTTGCTTTCACAACAAATGTGAAGACAACAAGAAAACCTCTGTTGCCTCCTTGTGAATGTTGCTATTTTGGAGTCTTGACCGGTGAGGTATCATATTAACAAAAGGTGCACTTTGCTCTCCCAATAAAATCGGACTCCACCCAGCGCACGCAGACACAGAGCTAAGCACGTTAAGTGTTTGAGGAAACTTTAAGTGATGTGGCAGGTTGATGAATATGGTCGTAGGTGTACAGAAAGGTAAAAGATAACATGGAAAGCTAAGAACATCAGCCCTCTCTCTAGCTGCAGACAGACTGACTGGGGAACATACAGCCATAGTTAGTATAAAGCTATCAGAATGTGTGAGATGTTTCTGCTGTCAGGGGCTCGTACAGTCAAAGAGATATTTTTAGAAGGCTTAAACTAATAATCCTGAGCCCCAGTCAGAGGGGGGGGGGGCGGGGGGTGGATTCAACCATTTCTTGCCAAGCAAAACGAAACAGGAAATTCACTTCATGCATAGGGCATTTTTCAAAGCTTCAAACTTTTGCACTGGGCGTACTGCAGTTTCTCCGGAATCCCTTGCAAAGTATAGACAACCAATCGCTGTCCATGGTTCTGGACTTGAGACGTCTACGCGGCTACCTATCAATAGGCTATCAGATTATGTTGTGGTGCTTGTGCTCGTAGTAGCCTATAGCTTTGGGGTCATTTTCTCATGTTAAGCCTTGTAACGGCAGCCTTCCTCCTCTTCACGAGAAGAGGAGGTGTAGCAGGGATTGGACCAACACGCAGCGTAGCCAGTGCTCAACATGTTTAATTAATACGATAAACAGTGAACACTTACAAATACAAAATGTGGCAAACCGATACAGCCCTATCTGGTGCAGCGAAAACACAAAGACAGGAAGCAACCACCCACAATCCCCAACACAAAACAAGCCACTTATATATGATTCCCAATCAGAGACAACACAAAACATCTGCCTCTGATTGAGAACCATATTGGGCCAAACATAGAAACAGACAAACTAGACACACAACATAGAATGGCCACCCAGCTCACGTCCTGACCAACACTAAAACAAGCACAACACACAAGAACTATGGTCAGAACGTGACAAGCCTAACGTTTACGTTTCACAAAGCTACAGGCCTGTGGCGTGGCAACGCTGCTATTTCGAATGCTGGTTGGCGACAATAAAGTATTTATTTACTTGTTCAGTAATTAAAGTGGGAAATTCAAACATTGCAGATTGTGAAAATAATTTTCGATGCAACAGCATATTAATCAGTAACCAATATATTTTGTATTTATATACAACTGTCCTGTAGGCCTATAGCCTACCTTTGCCATCCTCACTCTCTCTCGCAGCTTGAATACAAAGTTGGTTCTGCGTAAAACCAGTATATTAATGTCAAATAATACAATCAGTCAGTGGTGTAATGTAGTTAAGTAAAAATACTTTAAAGTACTACTTAAGTCATTTTGGGGGTATCTGTACTTTACTTTACTATTTATATTTCTGTCACCTTTTACTTTTACTTCACTACAATTCCTAAAGAAAATACATACATTTTCCCTGAAACTCAAAAGTACTAATTTCCAAGTTGTCACTACAGAAATATGGTTCAATTCACACAACTATCAATATAATACGTTGTCATCCCTACTGCCTCTCATCTAGACGGACTCACTTAAAACAAATACTGTGTTTGTAAATGATGCCTGAGTGTTGCAGTGTGCCCTTGTCTGTCCGTAATTAAACCATTTTTTCGTGCCATCTGGTTTGCTTCATATAAGGAATTCGATGTACAGTTTTAACTTTTACTCAAGTTTGACAGTTGAGTACTTTCTCCACCACTGTACGTAAGAACATTTAGAACCAGATACTGTCAGACTTTCACTCAAGTATTATTTTACTTGGGTAATTTTCAATTTAGGGTACAGTATCTTTACTGTTACTCAAGTATGACAGTTGAATATACTTTTTCAACCACTGCAGTCGTCCACTGTCAGAACAATAGCTTTTCTAGGGATTATTTAATCATGCAGACAATGCAATCTTGCCTACTAGCCTATATATGGCCATAGCCACAGGAAGTAGAAACATTTGAATGTAAAAAAAAAAACCTTTTTGTTAACACAAGTAGTGCACTGGGTCTTTACTAGTCCTGTACAGATATAGCCAAGTATGATGTAGCCAAGTATGATATAGCCAAGTATGATATAGCTGTCTGTAGCCCATTATTATTTCAGTTTTTTAAGGAACTCAGTCCGGCTTTCAACTTACCCTTGAATGCTTTTATAGTAGAATGCACAAGGTGCAATTTCTATATTAGGTCGTGCATCATCAGTTTTCCTCTTGTCATGTCGGTCTTTACAAACCTTAGAGAGCTATTTATAACTTGTCAGAAATATCCAGATCAACTGGCCCATATCAGCTAACGCTTTTTAGCTAGGATTTTTTTGTCCATAGATTTGTTGTAATGTTTGAATCACTCAAATATCACATGAACACACATTAGATATCGCAAAATGTATAGAATTACAAGAAAAGTAGCCTTTAAAACTGCAAAGGGTTCTCTGCACCCCATGAAAAAATTTGTAGATTGCAGGAAATTGGCAAACATTTCTCTGCACTGTGGGTAGAATTGCAGGAAATAAGCTTTAAACCTGCAGTATGTTCTCTCCACCGACAAGAGGGGTGTGAACAGTTTGTGTCATGAACAGAACTTGTACCCCATAGAAATAGACTTGGCATGCGCCAGCTGGGAACCCCTGAGACAGAACACAAAGGCAGCAATAACTTGAATACATTCAGTGTTGATTGTATTCTAGCATGTTTTCTGTGCATAAAATCCAAGACGACACCTTCAATTGTTGTTTGTCCACTGTCTTGTGACACTTTAGTGTTTTTTCTTCCTCTCTCACGCAGGGGGAGAGAGAGGAGAGGCAGGAGCCGACGTGCTTCATACAGGGGATCATACCGACACTGGATATAATGTTGGACATATCAAAACAAAGATTTCTTCATACAGACTGAATATTTAAGCTGCAATACGACACTTTTTTGGGTGACCCGACCAAATTCACATAGAAATAAGGAGTTATAGATCTGTCATTCTCATTGAAAGCAAGTCTAAGACGAGGCGATTTGTTCTATGTGCGCCATTTCTATGGTTCCCATTCTAAAGTTTCATTTTTTTTCGTCTTTTACTTTCGGTTTTGTACACCAGCTTCAAACAGCGTATTCACCTCTGACCCTACGAGGTCCGGGGGCCTGCTGGTTTTCTGTTCTACCTGATAATGAATTGCACCCACCTAAATCAGTCCCTGATCAGAGTGGAACAATAAAAAAACCCAGTGGAACTGTCTTCGAGGTCCAGAGTTGAGTTTTGAGCGCTCATCACGATACTTGCTTGTTTTGTCATAAAAACTGAATGTAGGCAAACTTTTAGAATTTTAACAACCAGGAAATGCCAGAGTAATTTCTGCATAGTGCACCTTTACAACTCAGTATTAGGAAGGGGTTTCTTAATGTTTTGTACAGTCAGTGAACATTGCATTGTGCTTGATTCAAATGATAGAAAGCACTGGTGTACCTCGTTAATAACACTGTTACAGTCCACTGATTCTCATAAGAAAAATATTGTAGATTAATATCTCAGCTGACTCCATCAGTGTCCCAAATGGCACCATATTCTCTATTGAGTGCACTACTTTTGACCAGGGCCCATAAGGTTCTGGTCAAAAGTAGTGCACTTTATAGGGAATAGGGGTGCCATTTGGAATACAGACAAAGGTTATACACAACCATGTTTGACTGCTTGTAATGCCACCGCTCGATAGGTCAGGATATTCACACAAGAAACGTGGTTGAAAATGCAATTACAGAAGTCATCGAATTCAAACTGAAATAATCAGTTTAACAAACCAACGTCTTCGTCTCTGTAACAAGTTGTTGAACATATGTCACAGAAAATGAAGAGAGAGAGAGACCGAGTGAGAGAGAGAGAGAGAGAGAGAGAGAGAGAGAGAGAGAGAGAAAGAGAGAGAGAGAGAGAGAGAGAGAGAGAGAGAGAGAGAGAGAGAGAGAGAGAGAGAGAAAGAAAGAGAGAGAGAGAGACCGAGTGAGAGAGAGAGAGAGAGAGAAAGAGGGAGAGAGAGAGAGAGAGAGAGAGAAATCATATTATCGAAATTTCACAAAGAATTTCAAATCACAGTGCAAAACCTAGTACTAAGGTTAATAAAAGTTGACACGCTGAAAAGCATGACTCTTTCCCTCAGGCCATTCGGAAAAAAGGGAAATGGCTTGACCATGTTAGCGCAAGGGTCGAGCCACGAAATGAGTTGCTTTTGCGTCCCTTTGATATTTTAAGTATGAATTGTGCACAAATATAGAATTTTTAAATATAGACCACATGGACAATTCTATACTTGCTAAAGTGTACCAACATTGTACATGTCACTCTGTGCATCCTCTGTGACTTCTAGGAAGATTTTAACCCACTTAACCCCAACATTTGACAAGTTATTTACACAAGACTTGTATTTATTTCACCCTTTGTGGGCATTTCAATAAAAAGCTGTTTTGATGGGCGTTTGAGATTGGGTATTAATTGGGTCGATTTTAAATAGATTGGTTTTGAAATTAGGGGTGACAAGGTACAAGGTTACCAAGTATTTCTCATCTGTCTGTGATTGAGATGCCTAAACCAAGTAAACAAGAGTGATTTAACCCGGACTGAGAGACACTGTTAAAAATACTGATTGTTAAACTGATTGTTGTTGTCTTTGAACGACTCATCAAAAGCTCAACATCTAACGGAACAACAGCTTTTTGATCAGGAATGCCTAAATAAATATTTTATAGAATAGAAAAAGATCTATTATAAAGGAGCTATAATTATCTACAATGCCTCCTATTAAGTAAGAGCAGATGCACATCAATGATTAACTTGAAATTATAAACTGGGTGGTGTCACGTACACACCCTCTCCTTCCTCTAGGTCATCAGGCTGCTGATGATCCCGCACACCTGTCACCAGCATCTTGCGCACCATACGCCTCATGAACCTCACCTGGACTCCATCACCTCCTTGATTATCTTCCCTGTATCTGTCACTCCCCTTGGTTCTTTCCTCAGGTGTTATTCACTCTGTTTTCATGTTGGTGTGTTGTTTGTGTTTCGTGTTTATTGGTTTGTTTATTTATTAAAACGCTCCCTGAACTTACTTCCTGACTCTCAGCACACTCGTTACAGGTGGTTCCAGCCCTGAATGCTGATTGGCTGACAGCCATGGTATATCAGACCGTATACCACGGGTATGACAAAACATTTATTTTTACTGCTCTAATTACGTTGGTAACCAGTTTATAATAGCAATAAGGCACCTCGGGGGTTTGTGGTATATGGCCAATATAGCACGGCTGTGCGCAGGCACTCCGCGTTGCGTCGTGCTTAAGAACAGCCCTTAGCCGTGGTATATTGGCCATATACCACACCACCTCTGGCCTTATTGCTTAAATAGAATACTGACTGACCACAGTGCATTCTATTTCTGTGGGAATTGTATGTCTTCAGTTCTTCATGATTCAACAGTGCAGGTCCCAGTGCCAGCCATCCTCGGCATCTTTAGCAGCTTCAACCTAACGCACAGTAACAAACAAACCAAAACAACATCTGACATTCAGCTCAAATGCTGCTTACACACACTCATACATACACCGTACACTATAGTGTGTGTGTGTGTGTGTAACCTCCTCTGAGCTGAGGATTCCTGGAGAAGGAATGTAGCGTTCCTGCTCAAAATCATAGTTAAAACACACACACAGGAAGACATCCGTCTTAAGGGCTGTGGGATCTGATTAAATGTTGCTTAATACGTTTTTTATTTGATTTCTTATACTGCACAAGGGAGTGCGTTGGAGTGTTTTGGAAGTGTCCTTGAAAAATATTACGATATTTTGACACATTCACAGGCAATTTAATGTTAATGTGACCCAAAATACAGCAAGGAGTCCCTTAAGAGTGACACCTATCAGTATATTTATTTTACTGACTACCATTTCATGTCTAGCACATCCGGTGGAAAAAGAATAGAAAACCAAGACTAGTTGCCAAATTGCACACTATTCCCTATATAGTGCACTACTCTTGACCAGAGCCCTATAGTTGTATTGTCACGGTTTTCTAACGTAGAACCCAGAAGCAGACCAGGACAAGGAGAGTAAGACGAAGGTGAGTATTTATTTACAAGTTTAAGTGTAGAGATAGAAAGATCCAGGTAGCGGAGCGGGCAGCGGAGTTGAGTTGAGGGGATTGAATTGGCAGATCCAATGGAGTAACAGAAGCCACCGACGACCAGGTAGGGATGGAATGAGTGTTCCGGGTGAATGACTGTAGACAGAGAGAACGGAGGTAAGTTCAAGGCAAGCAAGACGTACAAAACAACAAAACAAACTCTATCAAAATGGAGGCTGATACGCTGGCACGACATACTGTTCATGGCTAACGATCCGGCAGGGAATGGATGTCAGGTCAGAGCTTATGAAGTGGAGGGGTGATGATCAGGACCAGGTGTGCAGATAGCTGATGGGATACAGGTGCGGGTAATCAGAGATCTCCCAACTAGCTACGTCGTCCGGCAACCAGACAGGGTGCGTTCCAGGACACCGGAAAAACACTCCAGGACAGAACACAGGCAAAAACAGACTCAGGAAACGGGATTCGTGACATGTATAGAGTGTCATTTGGGACAAACACCAATCAAAACACAGAGCAGCAATGCGTGGCTTTCAGACACCTCCTGGAGTCTGTCTGTTGGCCTGTTTCAGACACCTCCTGGAGTCTGTCTGTTGGCCTGTTTCAGACACCTCCTGGAGTCTGTCTGTTGGCCTGTTTCAGACACCTCCTGGAGTCTGTCTGTTGGCCTGTTTCAGACACCTCCTGGAGTCTGTCTTTTGGCCTGTTTCAGACACCTACTGGAGTCTGTCTGTTGGCCTGTTTCAGACACCTCCTGGAGTCTGTCTTTTGGCCTGTTTCAGACACCTCCTGGAGTCTGTCTTTTGGCCTGTTTCAGACACCTACTGGAGTCTGTCTGTTGGCCTGTTTCAGACACCTCCTGGAGTCTGTCTGTTGGCCTGTTTCAGACACCTCCTGGAGTCTGTCTGTTGGCCTGTTTCAGACACCTCCTGGAGTCTGTCTGTTGGCCTGTTTCAGACACCTACTGGAGTCTGTCTGTTGGCCTGTTTCAGCGGGTGACAACCCGTCAAAACAAACAAACAGTGCTGCATAGCGAGGGGTTCACCTAACCCTATACTACCACCAGGTTAATGATCTAACCCCTATACTACCACCAGGTTAATGATCTAACCCTATACTACCACCAGGTTAATGATCTAACCCCTATACTACCACCAGGTTAATGATCTAACCCCTATACTACCACCAGGTTAATGATCTAACCCCTATACTACCACCAGGGTAATGACCTAACCCCTATACTACCACCAGGTTAATGATCTAACCCCTATACTACCACCAGGTTAATGATCTAACCCTATACTACCACCAGGTTAATGACCTAACCCTATACTAGCACCAGGTTAATGATCTAACCCCTATATTACCACCAGGTTAATGATCTAACCCTGATACTACCACCAGGTTAATGATCTAACCCTATACTACCACCAGGTTAATGATCTTACCCCTATACTACCACCAGGTTAATGATCTAACCATATACTACCACCAGGTTAATGATCTAACCATATACTACCACCAGGTTAATGATCTAACCCTATACAACCATCAGGTTAATGATCTAACCCCTATACTACCACCATGTTAATGACCTAACCCCTATACTACCACCAGGTTAATGATCTAACCCCTATACTACCACCAGGTTAATGATCTAACCCTATACTACCATCAGGTTAATGATCTAACCCTATACTACCACCAGGTTAATGATCTAACCCTATACTACCACCAGGTTAATGACCTAACCCCTATTCTACCACCAGGTTAATGATCTAACCCTATACTACCACCAGGTTAATGATCTAACCCTATACTACCACCAGGTTAATGATCTAACCCTTATACTACCACCAGGTTAATGATCTAACCCCTATTCTACCACCAGGTTAATGATCGAACCCTATACTACCACCAGGTTAATGATCTAACCCCTATACTACCACCAGGTTAATGATCTAACCCCTATACTACCACCAGGTTAATGATCTAACCCCTATACTACCACCAGGTTAATGATCTAACCCCTATACTACCACCAGGTTAATGACCTAACCCCTATACTACCACCAGGTTAATGATCTAACCCCTATACTACCACCAGGTTAATGATCTAACCCCTATACTACCACCAGGTTAAGGATCTAACCCCTATACTACCACCAGGTTAATGACCTAACCCCTATACTACCATCAGGTTAATGATCTAACCCTATACTACCACCAGGTTAATGACCTAACCCCTATTCTACCACCAGGTTAATGATCTAACCCTATACTACCACCAGGTTAATGATCTAACCCTTATACTACCACCAGGTTAATGATCTAACCCCTATACTACCACCAGGTTAATGATCTAACCCTATACTACCACCAGGTTAATGATCTAACCCATATACTACCACCAGGTTAATGATCTAACCCCTATACTACCACCAGGTTAATGATCTAACCCTATACTACCACCAGGTTAATGATCTAACCCTATTCTACCACCAGGTTAATGACCTAACCCCTATTCTACCACCAGGTTAATGATCTAACCCTATACTACCACCAGGTTAATGATCTAACCCCTATACTACCACCAGGTTAATGATCTAACCCCTATACTACCACCAGGTTAATGATCTAACCCCTATACTACCACCAGGTTAATGATCTAACCCCTATACTACCACCAGGTTAATGATCTAACCCCTATACTACCACCAGGTTAATGATCTAACCCCTATACTACCACCAGGTTAATGATCTAACCCCTATACTACCACCAGGTTAATGATCTAACCCCTATACTACCACCAGGTTAATGATCTAACCCCTATACTACCACCAGGTTAATGATCTAACCCTATACTACCACCAGGTTAATGATCTAACCCCTATACTACCACCATGTTAATGATCTAACCCCTATACTACCACCAGGTTAATGACCTAACCCCTATCCTACCACCAGGTTAATGACCTAACCCCTATACTACCACCAGGTTAATGACCTAACCCCTATACTACCACCAGGTTAATGATCTAACCCCTATACTACCACCAGGTTAATGACCTAACCCCTATACTACCACCAGGTTAATGACCTAACCCCTATACTACCACCAGGTTAACCCCTGTATACTACTACTGCAGTGAGGTCTCTCTAGCAAGCCCCTGGGTTCGGTTGCACCAATACCTCCAGTTACAGCAGAGCTCCAGAGGTTAAACAATCGGAAACATGTGCAGTACATAAATATCTCCCGGCGATAGCGATCTCAGAGAGGAAATGGAGTTGCATAGAGAGTTTGTTAACACAGGATATAACCAGATGATGTAATGAGCAGAATAAGGCTCTGTTACATTCTATTCCTCTGGTTTAATAAGTCTAATGAAAACAGCAGCAGTCATAGAAATAGAATCCGCTCAACAGATTAAAAAGCTCCTCACATTGACTTGAATGGGGATGGTGGTTCTAGAATCCCTTGAACAGACAAAGCCTCTGACATTGACTTGAATGGGGATGTTGGTTCTAGAATCCCTAGAACAGACAAAGCCTCTGACATTGACTTGAATGGGGATGCTGGTTCTAGAATCCCTAGAACAGACAAAGCCTCTGACATTGACTTGAATGGGGATGTTGGTTCTAGAATCTCGAGAACGGACAAAGCCTCTGACATTGACTTGAATGGGGATGTTGGTTCTAGAATCTCGAGAACAGACAAAGCCTCTGACATTGACTTGAATGGGGATGCTGGTTCTAGAATCCCTAGAACAGACAACGCCTCTGACATTGACTTGAATGGGGATGTTGGTTCTAGAATCTCGAGAACGGACAAAGCCTCTGACATTGACTTGAATGGGGATGCTGGTTCTAGAATCCCTAGAACAGACAACGCCTCTGACATTGACTTGAATGGGGATGTTGGTTCTAGAATCTCGAGAACGGACAAAGCCTCTGACATTGACTTGAATGGGGATGCTGGTTCTAGAATCCCTAGAACAGACAAAGCCTCTGACATTGACTTGAATGGGGATGGTAGTTCTAGAATCCATAGAACAGACAAAGCCTCTCACATTGACTTGAATGGGGATGCTGGTTCTAGAATCCCTAGAACGGACAAAGCCTCTGACATTGACTTGAATGGGGATGCTGGTTCTAGAATCCCTAGAACAGACAAAGCCTCTGACATTGACTTGAATGGGGATGTTGGTTCTAGAATCTCGAGAACGGACAAAGCCTCTGACATTGACTTGAATGGGGATGCTGGTTCTAGAATCCCTAGAACAGACAACGCCTCTGACATTGACTTGAATGGGGATGCTGGTTCTAGAATCTCGAACGGACAAAGCCTCTCACATTGACTTGAATGGGGAAATCTTGTTCAAGGGATTCTACTTCTACTGCAGCAGTATCAGTAGCTGTGTGCAGCAGACTTATCAGCAGTAAGGGCCTCTAACACATCTCTATCACCTCTTTACCTTGGGGTCAACACAGGACTGGAGAAGACTGGCTAGGGAGAGAGAGAGGGATGGATGGGTGGATGGAGACGGTTGGATGGGCGAGTGGATGCATGGATGAATGGAGGGAAGTACGGACGGACGGGTGGGTGGGAGGGCTGGTGGATGCATGGATGAATGGAGGGACGTACGGACGGACGGGTGGGTGGGAGGGCTGGTGGATGCATGGATGAATGGAGGGACATATGGACGGACGGTGGGTGGGAGGGCTGGTGGATGCATGGATGAATGGAGGGACGTACGGACGTACGGGTGGGTGGGAGGGCTGGTGGATGCATGGATGAATGGAGGGACGTACGGATGGACGGTGGGTGGGAGGGCTGGTGGATGCATGGATGAATGGAGGGACGGACGGACGGGCGGGGGGGTGGGAGGGCTGGTGGATGCATGGATGAATGGAGGGACGGACGGACGGACGGGTGGGAGGGCTGGTGGATGCATGGATGAATGGAGGGACGTACGGACGGACGGTGGGTGGGAGGGCTGGTGGATGCATGGATGAATGGAGGGACGGACGGACGAACGGTGGGTGGGAGGGCTGGCGGATGCATGGATGAATTGGAGGGACGTACGGACGGACGGTGGGTGGGCGGGTGGATGGATGGACGGAAAGATGGATGGATGGACATGGACAGAGAGAGACGTCTTAAGAACTGACTAAAAGGTCAAGAAAACCAACAAGTCTCTTGTGGTTAACAAACTATAACCAGCAACTCTATGAGGTCAACAACAACCACGTGTGAGTTCAAATACTATTTAAAATCATTTAAAATACTTCAGCCTTGCTTGCATGAGCAGTCGAACCAACAGAATACTCCCCGAGGAGTAAAACCCGCCCACCTGACAAGCTAAGGAAAACGCTCAAATTATTTGAAAGAATTCACAGTATTTGAACCCAGGTTTGACAACAACCATCCCCTCCTGTGGATAATGAACACTTGTTTCTGCTCTATGTAACTCGTAATGATCTCTTGGTGTCCCAAATGGTAACCTATTCCCTATATAGTGCACTACTTTTGACCACGACCCATAGGCCTCTGGTCAAAAGTAGCGCACTATGTAGGGAATAGGGTGCCATTTGGGTTACGTTGCCCTGCTCTGTTTGGGATTTGCATGCAATAAAAATGTAGGGGGCAGAAAAAAACCAAAAAGCTTTGAGAAATAATTCAAACCATTTGTGTGTATGTGAGAGGAGAGATGAGAGGATTTTTGTTTGAATAAATTAGCCGTATGAAAATTGAGATGATGAAGTGCAACGTGTTATCTCATGATCTGGCGTAAGATGGCCTCACACCAGATGAGAAGCTAAGAGTAAGAGAAGGAGGAGGAGGAGATACTTGGCATGATGTAATCAACCAGAGTCACAATAATGAAGGTCAAAACCACAGCTAATTCAGTTCTAGTTGGAGTAGCAGTAGTAGTGGGAAGCTTTAGGTAAGTGAGGTTTGTCAGACAAATTCAAGATCGCATCCTAAGTGGAAAGTAAACATCCATTCATTTGATATTACTGGTGGGATGTTCGGAACATCCAATGCAATTTGTAATTGATCATGTTTTGATATATATTTTTTTAATGTAACCTTTATTTTAACAGGGAAGACCTGCGTACACCACATGACCAAAAGTATATGGACACCTCCTCGTCAAACATCTCATTCCAAAATCATGGGCATTAATACGGAGTTGGTCCCCCCCTTTGCTGCTATAACAGCCTCCACTCTTACGGGAAGGCTTTCCACTAGATGTTGGAACATTCCTGCGGGGACTTGCTTCCATTCAGCCACAAGAGCATTAGTGAGGTCGGGCACTGATGTTGGGCGATTAGGCCTGGCTCGCAGTCGCCATTCCAATTCATTCCAAAGGTGTTCAAAGGGGCTGAGATCAGGGCTCTGTGAAGACCAGTCAAGTTCTTCCATACTGATCTTGGCAAACCATTTCTGTATGGACCTCGCTTGTGCATGGGGACATTGTTATGCTGAAACAGGAAAGGGCCTTCCCCAAACTGTTGCCACAAAGTTAGAAGCACATGTTCGTCTAGAATGCCGTTGTATGCTGTGGTGTTAAGCTTTCCCTTCACTGGAACTAAGGGACCTAGCCCAAACCATGAAAAACAGCCCCAGACCATTATTCCTCCTCCACCAAACTTTACAGTTGGCACTATGCATTGGGGCAGGTATCATTCTCCTGGCATTCGGCAAACCCAGATTTGTCCGTCGGACTGCCAGATGGTGAAGCGTCATTCACCACTCCACAGAATGTGTTTCCACTGCTCCAGAGTCCAAAGGCAGCAAGCTTTACACCACTCCAGCCGATGTTTGGCATTGAGCATCGTGATCTTAGGCTTGTGTGTGGCTGCCCGGCCTTGGAAACCCATTTCATGAAGCTCCCGACGAACAGTTCTTGTGCTGACATTGCTTCCAGAGGCAGTTCGGAACTCGGTAGTGAGTCTTACAGACAATTTTTCAGCACTCGACGGTCCCGTTCTGTGAGCTTGTGTGGCCTACCACTTCACGGCTGAGCCGTTGTTGCTCCTCAACATTTCCACTTCACAATAACAGCACTTACAGTTGAGCGGGGCAGCACTAGCAGGGCAGAAATTTAACAAACTGACTTGTTGGAAAGGTGGCATCCTATGATGATGCCTCGTTGAAAGTCACTCAGCTCTTTAGTAAGGCCATTCTACTGCCAATGTTTGTCTATGGAGATTGCATGGCTGTGTGCTCGATTTTATACACCTTTCAGCAACGGGTGTGGCTGAAATAGCCGAATCCCCCAATTTTAAGGGGTGTCCACATACTTTTGTATATATATAGTGTATCTTTTTCAAATACACTCTGTACGATACAACATAAATTTATACATTATACACAAAATATATATTTTGAACTAAAATATAAATGCAACATGTAAATTGTTTGTCCCATGTTTCATAAACTGCAAAAAAAATCCCAGATATGTTCCATACACACAAAAAGCTTATTTCTCTCAAATTTTGAGCACAAATTTGTTTACATCCCTGTTAGTGAGCATTTCTCCTTTGCCAAGATAATCCATCCACCTGACAGGTGTGGCATATCAAGAAGCTGATTAAACGGTATGATCATTACACAGGTGCACTTTGTCCTGGGGACAATAAAAGGCCACTAAAATGTGCAGTTTAGTCACACAACACAATGCCACAGATGTCTCAAGTTTTGAGGGAGCGTGCAATTGGCATGCTGACTGCAGGGATGTTCACCAGAGATGTTGCCAAATAATTTAATGTTAATTTCTCTACCTCCAACATCATTTTAGAGAATTTGGCAGTACGTCCAACAAGCCTCATAACCGCAGACCAAGTGTAACCACGCCAGCCCAGGACCTCCACATCCGGCTTCTTCACCTGCAGGATCATCTGAGACCAGCCACCCGGACAGCTGATGAAACTGTGGGTACGAACAACCAAAGAATTGCTGCACAAACTGTCAGAAACCGTCCCAGGGAAGCTCATCTGCGTGCTCGTTGTCCTTACCAAGGTCTTGACCTGACTGCAGTTTGGCGTCGTAACCAACAATAGATTAGGGCCTACTGAATTATTTTCAATTGACTTTTCCTTATACGAACTGTGACTCAGTAAAATCTTTGAAATTGTTGCATGTTGCGTTTATATTTTTGTTCAGTGTATAGATACACACTTTAAAATGCAAAAACACAGTCATGGAAAGCAAAAATAAAACATCACAAATCACCCAGAAAAACAGTTACATTCCACAAATAAGTCCCAAATCAATACTTTAAATTGCCCGAACGGCACCAGAACATCAAGCTGAAATGTATTTTGAATTTTGTTTCAGCAGTACGATATATTAAAACTAAAAGCAGATTTACTTAGCTCGGTGGGGCCCCTAGGAACCTCAAGAGTTAACCAGTCCTGTGAACGGGTTAGGAACCTCAATAGTTAACCAGTCCAGTGAACGGGTTAGTAACCTCAATAGTTAACCAGTCCTGTGAACGGGTTAGGATCCTCAATAGTTAACCAGTCCTGTGAACGGGTTAGGAACCTCAATAGTTAACCAGTCCTGGGAATGGGTTAGTAACCTCAATAGTTAACCAGTCCTGTGAACGGGTTAGGAACCTCAATAGTTAACCAATCCTGTGAACGGGTTAGGAACCTCAATAGTTAACCAGTCCTGTGAACGGGTTAGGAACCTCAATAGTTAACCAGTCCTGTGAACGGGTTAGGAACCTCAATAGTTAACCAGTCCTGTGAACGGGTTAGGAACCTCAATAGTTAACCAGTCCTGTGAAAGGGTTAGGAACCTCAATAGTTAACCAGTCCTGTGAACGGGCTTTAGTAACCTCAATAGTTAACCAATCCTGTGAAAGGGTTAGGAACCTCAATAGTTAACCAGTCCTGTGAACGGGTTAGTAACCTCAATAGTTAACCAATCCTGTGAACGGGTTAGGAACCTCAATAGTTAACCAGTCCTGTGAAAGGGTTAGGAACCTCAATAGTTAACCAGTCCTGTGAACGGGCTTTAGTAACCTCAATAGTTAACCAATCCTGTGAACGGGTTAGGAACCTCAATAGTTAACCAGTCCTGTGAACGGGTTAGGAACCTCAATAGTTAACCAATCCTGTTAACGGGTCAGTCAACTCAAGTGTCTATACTTCAACAGCAAAGTTAGATAAGACGGACGTTTATGAAGTAGGGCCTTGTAAACAAAACGGGAGTCATGTAGAGATCTACGGGTCTTTAGCGAAGTCCAGCCAACCTTTTGATACAGGATGCAGTGGTGAGTATAAAAACTGTCCCCTGTAACAAAACAAAGAGCACTATGGGAGATGACATCCAAAGGTTCAAGAGTAGTAGCTGCTGCACTTTGACAAATAATTTCACCATAATCAAGATCGTTATCAGGAAATTAGATTTTGTTAATGCAACTAAATCCCTCTAAGGTCTCCATATTTGTGTCTGTCTCTCACAAGTCTCTGAATGTCCTTGAGTGGCCCAGCCAGAGCCCGGACTTGAACCTGATTGAACATCTCCGGATAGACCTGAAAGGTCTTAATACTTATGTAAATATGATATTTCTGGATTTTAATACATTTGCACAAAAAAATCTATAACCTGTTTTGCTTTGTCATTATGAGGTATTGTAGATTGATGAGAGGGGGAAAAAAATAACAATTTAATCAATTTTAGAATAATGCTGTAACGTAACAAAATGTGGAAAAAGACAAGAAGTCTGAATACCTTCAGAATGCAGTGGACAAGACAGCCAACTCACTGGGAAACATGACTATGTCTATACAGTATATTCTCTGGACTGTGAGAAGACGATAATAAAAGCCAGTGGGCTCTGCCAAGCCAATACACTGTAGATAAGACAAGAGGAGGAGTCAGGGAGAACAGGGAGAAGCCAACAGCAGGCAGCCAGGGGCCTCAAAGTTCCACTAGATCATAATTGGGCAGGAAAGGCATCGTAAGAGCCCGGGGCCTCAGAAATAGAGTCTCAGGGTATCAGAGTCTCAGAATCCCCCAGCGGTGTGGTGTGTGGTGTTAAACTTCTACAGTACCAGTCACGATCTACCTTCCAAATCACACCCTATTCCCTTTACAGTGCTCTATATATATCGGCCCTGGTCGAAAGAAGTGCACTATATAGGGAATAGGGTGTCAGTTGAGACGCAAACGTCTTCTTCTCCAGCAAGAACAAGTTCACTCTTCCTGTGCTCGCTTCTCTTCTTCTTCTCCTGCTGTGCCAGAAATACACTGGCTTCAGACACCAGCCGAACTCAGGCCACTACTGATCTACAGCTCAGGTAAATATTGATCTGCTCCCAGCAGTAACTATTCCTCATAATACATTTCCTCAAACTCTGCGTTAGTGTGTCTGTTTGTGTCCGCATACTTGTTAAGACGCTCTATGCCAGACCAACAGGTTGACCCCTGGGGAATGATTCTAATTTTTGGTCAAAAAATAATGTAAGATCATCAGGATTTCAGCGATAAAAAAAAAATATATATATTATTATGATTTTTTTTACATTTAGGAATCTGTTCCTAAGTACTCCAGCAAAAATAAAAAAAATGGACTTACTGTATGTGACCGTTTGTTATATTAAAATACTATCTCTTTTTGGGCTTAGTTGTGGTCAATTTGCAGTGTATAAAATATTATTATTTTTTTTTTTTACCCCTGCTCTACGGGTCTCTCACTGTGTTTCCATGGCACTACCACCCTCTTTTAACCCTGTCAATTTCAAATATTTCATGGTTCAATCCTGAAGATCCGGAAGCCGGCCCCATCAGCTGTAGATTACAGTGGTTATCCTGGGCTCCTCTGGTGACTGCTGGAGACATGCTGGCTCTCAAAGTGCCACTATGACTCTCTTACAGACAGGCCAGGAGAGAGGGAGAGAGAGAAGGGGAGAGAGAGGGGGAGAGAAGGAGAGAGAAGGAGAGAGAGGGGGAGAGAAGGAGAGAGAGGGGGAGAGAAGGAGAGAGAGGGGAGAGAAGGAGAGAGAGAGAGAAGGAGAGACAGAGAGAGAGAGAGAGAGAGACTGTGGATGTACAGTACAATACTGTGAGTGATTGTTGTTTATATTTAGTTGTCCTCTTGGCCAGGTCTCCTTTGTAAAAGCGGTCTTCTGACCAATGGGACTTCCTGGATGCCACTTAAATGTCAGTCAGACATAGGAGGGCTGATATTAGGGATTGTTTTAATATATCCAGGCTGCTGTAACATCTTGTAATGGTACTTCATGTGATCTACAATTCAATTAAAAACAACAACCGCGGACACATTTAGTGATCCAGCTCAGCTAATGCGTTGGTATGACTCATATTGACTGTTCATCGCATCACACACTGAAGGTCAACCTACTACTCCAGCACTGAACGACAGCAGAGCAGGCCTGTGATTCATCACCACAGATACTCAAGTAACAGTCAGTGGTGAAAGTCAAGAAGAACAGCTTTTTCCTCTCAGGTGAAAACATGATGTTTGTTCTGCTTCACGGAGAATGATGCCTCTGTTCTTCGCAGGCTCGGTGTGCATCCCAAATCACACCCTATTCCCGAACATAGTGCTGTATTTTTGACCTGATCAAAACCAATGCATTATGTATATTGAATAGGGTGTGATTTGGGATGCAGACTAGGGGTCCTGCCCTGGTTGGATTCTCATGGTGTAAACCAGGGATCTCAAAATGGCTGCCCAGAGACCACATCAGGCCCACCAGCTGCTTTCTAGTGGCCCCAGACCGATATGTCATGTGGGATCTTAAGTGACGCAGCGGTGTAAGGCACTGCATCGCAGTACTGGAGGTGTCACTATAGACCCGGGTTCGATCCCGGGCTGTATCACAACCGGGCCGTGGTTGGGAGTCCCATAGGGTGGCGCACAATCGGCCCAGCGTCGTCCGGGTTAGGGGAGGGTTTGGCCGGGGTAGGCCGTCATTGAAAATAAGAATTTGTTCTTAACTGACTTGCCTAGTTAAATAAAATAAAAATTCCTATATGGAATCAGACCTCCCAGCTGGACATCTTCAGGCCATGGTGTAAACACAGGGAGGTTAATATGAGAGAGAGAGAGAGAGAGAGAGAGAGAGAGAGAGAGAGAGAGAGAGAGAGAGAGAGGGACTTTTGTATAATATCTACCTCACTTGCTTTGGCAATGTTAACACATGTTTCCCATGCCAATAAAGCCCCTTGAATTGAATTGAATTGAATTGAGAGAGAGAGAGAGAGAGAGAGAGAGAGAGAGAGAGAGAGAGAGAATGTTTCAGCTGTAATCTATCTTCCACATCTCTTTGTTTTAGCCAGTGAGACGTGCCGACCGGCCGACCTACAGGATATTTCCCCAAGCTACTGTTGTGAGAACCAGAAGCACATCTCTAGACCACTGTGGGTGAGCTGTCAAGGGGAAATTCTCTCTCTCGCTCTCTTTTTCTTTGGAGGAGAACCCACCCCGTCATCCCCTCAGGGGTCTTGAGTAAACTTCCCATCACCTACACACACTACTGACTGGCAGGCAGAGAGCACATCACTCTGCACATCACCGTGGCGATATAAAACCACAGGCCTCTGCATGGAGATAAGGCTTCCTAGCAGTCAGTGGAACAGACAAAGCCAGGATGATGAATCATACTGCTGGAGAAGTTGCAGAAGAGAAGAGAAAACACATAATATTGACCCTTATTTCTATCCAGACCTGGGTTCAAGTACTATTTGAAATCATTTCAAATACTTTAGCTGTAATTGGTTGAGTTGTTGACTTCCTTGTTGCAATGAAACCCTGCCCACATGACACTCCAGGCAGACTACAGCAAACACCACAGAGTATTAGGAAGATTTAAAATAGTATTTGAACCCAGGCTTGATATTTCCCTGTATCTCTATCTCTTCTCAGTGTCCGCCTTTTCCACCCAGAAACCCACTTCAGCTGTCCTGGAAAATTCCTTATTAACCCCCCCCCCCCCCCCCCCCCCACTGATCCGACCCCCCCCACCACCTCACACAGACGGAGAGAGAAAGAGAGAACACGGCTGAGAGCCAAAATGCAAGATAAACCACACAGACAGTATTATGTGGGGAAACATTCCTAAAATAGGACACGGCCATACCACAGAGGGGGAAAGTAGACTAAGAAGAAGAAATCTCTTGAAGTGTCAAACCCTCTTTTCATAGCCCAGGGAGCAACGAGATCACTTGGGCTAAATGCTGTGTAAAAACAGCTTGAAGACGAGAATGATGACGGGCTCCTTCGCCCGGGCAGGGTATATTAATAAGATAGACGTACGCTCTTCTCCCCTTTTTTGTTAAATGACTCGCCTATTGAGTATTCAATTGCAATGGTGGGTGGCTTCTCGTTTGGGAGATGGGCTTTGGCCCACATAAAATAATCTCCTCCTGAGAGCAGAAGAGACTGGAGGTGCTGGATGGATTGGACAGGGATGGAAGGCATGGGGACTATGAAGACAGAGGGAGAGGGAGAGACAGAGGGAGAGGGAGAGGGAGAGACAGAGGGAGAGGGAGAGGGAGAGACAGAGGGAGAGACAGAGGGAGAGGGAGAGGGAGAGGGAGAAATTTAAATTGGTTGTGGAGGACAACCCTAAAGCCTCTTCATCTGTAGTAGCATTGCAGTTTGTTTAATGAGGGAAGCACATCTCTATCCAATAGTAATAATAATATGCATATATTAGCATCTGGGACAGAGTAGGAGGCAGTTCACTATGGGCACCAATTCATCCAAAAGTGAAAATGCTGCCCCCTCCCTCACATCTCTATCCAATAGTAATCCCTAAAAAGTTAATGAGGGAAGCACATTTTTAAACTGATTCAACCGCTGTCTGTTATGTTGCCGGTGACTCATCCTGCTGTCTGTTATGTTGCCGTTTGACTCATCCTGCTGTCTGTTATGTTGCCGGTGACTCATCCTGCTGTCTGTTATGTTGCCGATTGACTCATCCTGCTGTCTGTTATGTTGCCGTTTGACTCATTCTGCTGTCTGATGCTGCCGGTGACTCATCCTGCTGTCTGTTATGTTGCCGTTGGACTCATCCTGCTGTCTGTTATGTTGCCGGTGACTCATCCTGCTGTCTGTTATGTTGCCGGTGACTCATCCTGCTGTCTGTTATGTTGCCGGTGACTCATCCTGCTGTCTGTTATGTCGCCGTTGGACTCATCCTGCTGTCTGTTATGTTGCCGGTGACTCATCCTGCTGTCTGTTATGTCGCCGTTGGACTCATCCTGCTGTCTGTTATGTTGCCGGTGACTCATCCTGCTGTCTGTTATGTCGCCGTTGGACTCATCCTGCTGTCTGTTATGTTGCCGGTGACTCATCCTGCTGTCTGTTATGTTGCCGGTGACTCATCCTGCTGTCTGTTATGTTGCCGGTGACTCATCCTGCTGTCTGTTATGTTGCCGTTGGACTCATCCTGCTGTCTGTTATGTTGCCGTTGGACTCATCCTGCTGTCTGATGCTGCCGGTGACTCATCCTGCTGTCTGTTATGTTGCCGGTGACTCATCCTGCTGTCTGTTATGTTGCCGTTTGACTCATCCTGCTGTCTGTTATGTTGCCGGTGACTCATCCTGCTGTCTGTTATGTTGCCGTTTGACTCATCCTGCTGTCTGTTATGTTGCCGTTGGACTCATCCTGCTGTCTGATGCTGCCGGTGACTCATCCTGCTGTCTGTTATGTCGCCGTTTGACTCATCCTGCTGTCTGATGCTGCCGGTGACTCATCCTGCTGTCTGTTATGTCGCCGTTGGACTCATCCTGCTGTCTGTTATGTTGCCGGTGACTCATCCTGCTGTCTGTTATGTTGCCGGTGACTCATCCTGCTGTCTGTTATGTTGCCGTTTGACTCATCCTGCTGTCTGTTATGTTGCCGGTGACTCATCCTGCTGTCTGTTATGTTGCCGGTGACTCATCCTGCTGTCTGTTATGTTGCCGTTTGACTCATCCTGCTGTCTGTTATGTTGCCGGTGACTCATCCTGCTGTCTGTTATGTTGCCGTTTGACTCATCCTGCTGTCTGTTATGTTGCCGTTGGACTCATCCTGCTGTCTGTTATGTTGCCGGTGACTCATCCTGCTGTCTGTTATGTTGCCGTTTGACTCATCCTGCTGTCTGTTATGTTGCCGGTGACTCATCCTGCTGTCTGTTATGTTGCCGGTGACTCATCCTGCTGTCTGTTATGTTGCCGGTGACTCATCCTGCTGTCTGTTATGTTGCCGGTGACTCATCCTGCTGTCTGTTATGTTGCCGGTGACTCATCCTGCTGTCTGTTATGTTGCCGGTGACTCATCCTGCTGTCTGTTATGTTGCCGGTGACTCATCCTGCTGTCTGTTATGTTGCCGTTGGACTCATCCTGCTGTCTGTTATGTTGCCGGTGACTCATCCTGCTGTCTGTTATGTTGCCGTTGGACTCATCCTGCTGTCTGTTATGTTGCCGTTGGACTCATCCTGCTGTCTGTTATGTTGCCGTTGGACTCATCCTGCTGTCTGTTATGTTGCCGTTGGACTCATCCTGCTGTCTGTTATGTTGCCGGTGACTCATCCTGCTGTCTGTTATGTTGCCGGTGACTCATCCTGCTGTCTGTTATGTTGCCGTTGGACTCATCCTGCTGTCTGTTATGTCGCCGTTGGACTCATCCTGCTGTCTGTTATGTTGCCGTTGACTCATCCTGCTGTCTGTTATGTTGCCGGTGACTCATCCTGCTGTCTGTTATGTTGCCGGTGACTCATCCTGCTGTCTGTTATGTTGCCGTTGGACTCATCCTGCTGTCTGTTATGTTGCCGTTGGACTCATCCTGCTGTCTGTTATGTTGCCGTTGACTCATCCTGCTGTCTGTTATGTTGCCGGTGACTCATCCTGCTGTCTGTTATGTTGCCGTTGGACTCATCCTGCTGTCTGTTATGTTGCCGTTGACTCATCCTGCTGTCTGTTATGTTGCCGGTGACTCATCCTGCTGTCTGTTATGTTGCCGTTGGACTCATCCTGCTGTCTGTTATGTTGCCGTTTGACTCATCCTGCTGTCTGTTATGTTGCCGTTGGACTCATCCTGCTGTCTGATGCTGCCGGTGACTCATCCTGCTGTCTGATGCTGCCGCCCCCATTTAGGGCTGAACAGAAAGAGCCCAATTACCAGAATCTAAAACGAACCGCAATTAATCACTGTGGCTTTATGGTACATCAGTTCGTGTGATTAATTTGGTCTCAATTAAATCGTTTCATTTGTCTATCTATGACATGGCTAAATGTGTCCCAAATGGAACCTTATTCCCTTTTTAGGTCACTACTTTTGACCCCATAGGGCTCTGGTCAAATAGAGTGCACTATATAGGGCGCCCTGGTCAAAAGTAGTGCACTATATAGGGCGCCCTGGTCAAAAGTAGTGCATTATATAGGGGGCCCTGGTCAAATAGAGTGCACTATATAGGGCGCCCTGGTCAAAAGTAGTGCACTATATAGGGCGCCCTGGTCAAAAGTAGTGCATTATATAGGGGGCCATGGTCAAAAGTAGTGCACTATATAGGGCGCCCTGGTCAAAAGTAGTGCACTATATAGGGCGCCCTGGTCAAATAGAGTGCACTATATAGGGCGCCCTGGTCAAAAGTAGTGCACTATATAGGGCGCCCTGGTCAAAAGTAGTGCACTATATAGGGCGCCCTGGTCAAAAGTAGTGCACTATATAGGGCGCCCTGGTCAAAAGTAGTGCACTATATAGGGCGCCCTGGTCAAAAGTAGTGCATTATATAGGGGGCCATGGTCAAAAGTAGTGCACTATATAGGGCGCCCTGGTCAAAAGTAGTGCACTATATAGGGCGCCCTGGTCAAAAGTAGTGCACTATATAGGGGGCCCTGGTCAAAAGTAGTGCACTATATAGGGGATAGCATAGCCATGTGGGACGCACCCCACAATACAAATCCATCTTGATGATATGCTCAAATGGGAAAACCAAATTGTGGAATAACTTTACATTTCATGGCAAATGAATCCTCTGGCATGTGGTTGTTTTTTGGGGCAGTAATTACTCCCTCATTGGAAATTAATTAGTTGTGGCTATTAAACGGAGAGGAATGGTAATGCCCTGGAGGGTTTCATGTCAGGTAGCTAGTTAGGAGAGAGGAGAGGGGAGGAGAGGGGAGGGGAGGAGAGAGGAGAGGGGAGGAGAGTTGAGGAAAAAGGAGAGGAGAGGAGAGGTGAGGAAAGAGGAGAGGGGAGGAGAGGTGAGGAAAGAGGAGAGGAGAGGAGAGGAGAGGAAAGAGGAGAGGACTGGTAATGTCCTGGAGGGTTTCATGTCAGGTAGCTAGTTAGGAGAGAGGAGAGGAGAGGAGAGGTGAGGAAAGAGGAGAGGGGAGGAGAGGTGAGGAAAGAGGAGAGGAATGGTAATGCCCTGGAGGGTTTCATGTCAGGTAGCTAGTTAGGAGAGAGGAGAGGAGAGGAGAGGAGAGGTGAGGAAAGAGGAGAGGAGAGGTGAGGAAAGAGGAGAGGAGAGGTGAGGAAAGAGGAGAGGAGAGGAGAGGAAAGAAGAGAGGGGAGGAGAGGTGAGGAAAGAGGAGAGGAGAGGAATGGTAATGTCCTGGAGGGTTTCATGTCAGGTAGCTAGTCAGGAGAGAGGAGAGGAGAGGAGAGGAGAGGTGAGGAAAGAGGAGAGGAGAGGAGAGGTGAGGAAAGAAGAGAGGAGCGGAGAGGTGAGGAAAGAGGAGAGGAGAGGAGAGGTGAGGAAAGAAGAGAGGGGAGGAGAGGTGAGGAAAGAAGAGAGGGGAGGAGAGGTGAGGAAAGAGGAGAGGAGAGGTGAGGAAAGAGGAGAGGAGAGGTGAGGAAAGAGGAGAGGAATGGTAATGCCCTGGAGGGTTTCATGTCAGGTAGCTAGTTAGGAGAGAGTAGAAGGGAGGAAAGGTGAGGAAAGAGGAGAGGACTGGTAATGTCCTGGAGGGTTTCATGTCAGGTAGCTAGTCAGGAGAGAGGAGAGGAGAGGAGAGGAGAGGAGAGGAGAGGAGAGGAGAGGAGAGGAGAGGAGAGGAGAGGAGAGGAGAGGAGGGGAGGGGAGGGGAGGGGAGGGGAGGGGAGGAGAGAGGAGAGGACTCAATTAGGCCTATGCTGTGTTCAGGTTATCACACTACATCTTAAGTGAAGCGGGCAGTGCTGCTGTCTGCTGTCTGACTGTACGCACTCACACATCCTCCATCTCTCTATCCTCACCATCCACTGTCTAGCTCTACGTCAGTGGCCCCAGCCACAACCATAGACACACAGGCAGCTCTTTGGTTTACTGTGTGTGTGTGTGTGTGTGTGTGTGTGTGTGTGTGTGTGTGTGTGTGTGTGTGTGTGTGTGTGTGTGTGTGTGTGTGTGTGTGTTTGAGCTAAAACCAGAACAGAGCAGAGTCAGACACTCACTACACTATGTCCCAAAAAGGGCAGTAATTACAGAGGTTGTTATATAAGTGAGAGAGAGAGGAGAAAGGAGAGAGAGTTACAACAGCAGCACAATCTCCCAGTACCTAGGGCAGAAACAGGGGGTTCACACACACATTACAAAATCCGCAGCACGTAATACACTGACGGGCGGGCGGGCAGGCGGCGCGCGCACACACACACACACACACACACACACACACACACACACACACACACACACACACACACCACACCACACCACACCACACCACACCACACCACACCACACCACACCACACCACACCACACCACACCACACCAACTGCAGCAGCAGGTACGAAAACACACTGCTAAGAAAAGTCACCTCGGTGAAACTCACCTCGGTGAAGTTGGAATTTAAAACGTTTAGGGTTAAGGGTTAAGGGTAGGGAAGTCCCAACTCTGACATCACCCCATTGAAGTTGTAATTTAAAATGGTTAGGGTTAAGGGTAGGGAAGTCCCAACTCTGACGTCACCTCGGTGAAGTTGGAATTTAAAATGGTTAGGGTTAAGGGTTAAGGGTAGGGAAGTCCCAACTCTGACATCACCTCGGTGAAGTTGGAATTTAAAACGGTTAGGGTTAAGGGTTAAGGGTAGGGAAGTCCCAACTCTGACGTCACCTCGGTGAAGTTGGATTTTAAAATGGTTAGGGTTAAGGGTTAGGGGTAGGGAAGTCCCAAGGATCCTGGATTGTACTGCTATGCTACTGTACGTCTATTGAACCAGGAAAAAGATCTCTTAGTGATTAACTCTGATGATGTAATTAAGGTGATTAAAATACTAAACTAGGATCAAAATGTGTAATTCTTTTAAATCTGTCAATGTAATCCTTCACACTTCACTGATGCAAAACCAAGTTAAATATCCTCTAAATCTAGAAAGGTTACATATATCGTATATAATCCCAAACATTCCCATGGAATCACTCAGTGACACTTAATTCATACAGCAAGAAGCTCAGAATAAAGGAACTTCGTCTATTGAGAGTGTGTGAGCAGAGCAGCAGAGGAGAGTAGAGGAGAATGGCAGGCAGGCAGACAGACAGACAGACAGGCAGACATACAGACAGACAGGCAGACAGGCAGACAGACAGGCAGGCAGGCAGGCAGGCAGGCAGGCAGGCAGGCAGGCAGGCAGGCAGGCAGACAGACAGACAGGTAGACAGACAGACAGGCAGACAGGCAGACAGACAGGAAGACAGGCAGGCAGGCAGGCAGGCAGGCACGCAGACAGACAGGCAGACAGACAGACAGACAGACAGACAGACAGGCAGGCAGACAGACAGACAGACAGACAGACAGACAGACAGACAGACAGACAGACAGACAGACAGACAGGCAGGCAGACAGACAGGCATACAGGCATACAGGCAGGCAGACAGACAGGTAGGCAGACAGACAGGAAGGCAGACAGACAGACAGACAGGCAGGCAGGAAGGCAGACAGACAGCCAGGCAGACAGGAAGGCAGACAGACAGGAAGGCAGACATGTGGTAGCCTTCCCTTATGACATCATACTTCAGGCTATGGAAGTCCCAAATGTTACTCTGTTCACTATCCAGTGCACTACTTTTGACCCGAGCCCTATGATCCTTGGTCAAAAATAGTGCACTTTGTAGGAAATAGGGAGCCTTTAAAAAAAAATGTTTTCTTGAATTGTCAACCCTAACCAGGGATGATGTTAACAGATGCTCAATGGATCCGATTTCCAATGAATCTGATAAAGGGAAAGGTGGAATACCTAGTCAGTTGTACAACTGAACGCCTTCAACTGAAATGTGTCTTCCGCATTTAAACCAACCCCTCTGAATCAAAGAGGTGTGTGGGGGGGAAATACTTACCTTGACTTGTGCCACAGAACATTATGAAACAGAGTCGTTTCACAACAATCATGACGCAGCTCTTTCAGTACCAGCCAACCTTATAACGATCCCGAGGCATTAAACTGCAATGACCAGAGGTGTTGCACTAGCTACTGTAGCTACCCAGCCCAAAATACAGAACTTAAACGTACACAAACACCACCGCACTTACAGAGACAAGAATTGTTCCTTACAGCAATTACTATGGAGAAAAGTAGGGGAGCTTACTGCATGCAGACAGAGGTCGTTGTGTTTGGAGCTCGTGAGAGAAGAAGAAAAAAAAAGAAAAAAACGAAGTCAGCAAAAGCAATAAATCCTGTGTCTGTACACATCGGCCATTACTAAATCTAGCTGTAACCTAGTGGTGGACTATATACACCACCCATTACTAAATCTAACTATAACCTAGTGGTGGACTATATACACCACCCATTACTAAATCTAGCTGTAACCTAGTGGTGGACTATATACACCACCCATTACTAAATCTAACTGTAACCTAGTGGTGGACTATATACACCACCCATTACTAAATCTAACTGTAACCTAGTGGTGGACTATATACACCACCCATTACTAAATCTAACTATAACCTAGTGGTGGACTATATACACCACCCATTACTAAATCTAACTGTAACCTAGTGGTGGACTATATACACCACCCATTACTAAATCTAACTGTAACCTAGTGGTGGACTATATACACCACCCATTACTAAATCTAACTATAACCTAGTGGTGGACTATATACACCACCCATTACTAAATCTAGCTGTAACCTAGTGGTGGACTATATACACCACCCATTACTAAATCTAGCTGTAACCTAGTGGTGGACTATATACACCACCCATTACTAAATCTAGCTGTAACCTAGTGGTGGACTATATACACCACCCATTACTAAATCTAGCTGTAACCTAGTGGTGGACTATATACACCACCCATTACTAAATCTAGCTGTAACCTAGTGGTGGACTATATACACCACCCATTACTAAATCTAACTGTAACCTAGTGGTGGACTATATACACCACCCATTACTAAATCTAACTGTAACCTAGTGGTGGACTATATACACCACCCATTACTAAATCTAACTATAACCTAGTGGTGGACTATATACACCACCATTACTAAATCTAGCTGTAACCTAGTGGTGGACTATATACACCACCCATTACTAAATCTAGCTGTAACCTAGTGGTGGACTATATACACCACCCATTACTAAATCTAGCTGTAACCTCGTGGTGGACTATATACACCACCCATTACTTAATCTAACTGTAACCTAGTGGTGGACTATATACACCACCCATTACTAAATCTAACTATAACCTAGTGGAGGACTATATACACCACCCATTACTAATCTAACTATAACCTAGTGTGGACTGTATACACCACCCATTACTAAATCTAGGTGTAACCTAGTGGTGGACTATATACACCACCCATTACTAAATCTAGCTGTAACCTAGTGGTGGACTATATACACCACCCATTACTAAATCTAACTATAACCTAGTGGTGGACTATATACACCACCCATTACTAAATCTAACTATAACCTAGTGTTGGACTATATACACCACCCATTACTAATCTAACTATAACCTAGTGGTGGACTATATCACCACCCATTACTAAATCTAACTAAAAACCTATGTGTGGACTATATACACCACCCATTACTAAATCTAACTAGTAACCTAGTGGTGGACTAATACACCACACCATTACTAATCTAACTATAACCTAGTGGTGGACTATATACACCACCCATTACTAAATCTAGCTAGTAACCTAGTGGTGGACTATACACCACCCATTACTAAATCTAACTATAACCTAGTGGTGGACTATATACACCACCCATTACTAAATCTAACTGTACCTAGTGGTGGACTATATACACCACCCATTACTAAATCTAACTATAACCTAGTGGTGGACTTACACACCACCCATTCTAAATCTAGCTGTAACCTAGGGGTGGACTATATACACCACCCATTACTAAATCTAACTGTAACCTAGTGGTGGACTATTCCACCACCCATTACTATCTAACTATAACCTAGTGTTGGACTATATACACCACCCATTAATAAATCTAACTATAACCTAGTGTTGGACTAATACACACACCCATTACTAAATCTAGCTGTAACCTAGTGGTGGACTATATACACCACCCATTACTAAATCTAGCTGTAACCTAGTGGTGGACTATATACACCACCCATTACTAAATCTAACTATAACCTAGTGGTGGACTATATACACCACCCATTACTAATCTAACTATAACCTAGTGGTGGACTATATACACCACCCATTACTAAATCTAACTATAACCTAGTGGTGGACTATATACACAGGCCCATTACTAAATCTAGCTGTAACCTAGTGGTGGACTTATACACCCACCCATTACTAATCTAGCTGTAACCTAGTGTGGACTGTTATCCCACCTTACTAAATCTAGCTGTAACCTAGTGGTGGACTATATACACCACCCATTACTAAATCTAACTGTAACCTAGTGGTGGACTATACACACAACCCATTACTAAATCTAACTATAACTATGTGGTGGACTAAATACACCACCCATTATAAATCTACTGTAACCTAGTGGTAACTATATACACCACCCATTACTAATCTAGCTGTAACCTAGTGGTGGACTATATACACCACCCATTACTAAATCTAGCTGTAACCTAGTGGTGGACTATATACACCACCCATTACTAAATCTAGCTGTAACCTCGTGGTGGACTATTACACCACCCATTACTAATCTGCTGTAACCTAGTGGTGGACTATACCACACCCCTTACTAAATCTACTGTAAACCTAGTGGTGGACTATATACACCACCCATTACTAAATCTAGCTGTAACCTGTGGTGGACTATATACACCACCCATTACTAAATCTAGCTGTAACCTAGTGGTGGACTATACACACCACCCATTACTAAATCTAGCTGTAACCTGTGTGTGGACTATATACACCACCCATTACTAATCTAACTGTAACCTAGTGGTGGACTATATACACCACCCATTACTAAATCTAACTATAACCTAGTGGTGGACTATATACACCACCCATTACTAAATCTAACTATAACCTAGTGGTGGACTGTATACACCACCCATTACTAAATCTAGGTGTACCTGTGGTGGACTATATCACCACCCATTACTAAATCTAGCTGTAACCTAGTGGTGGACTATATACACCACCCATTCTAAATCTAACTATAACCTAGTGTTGGACTATATACACCACCCATTACTAAATCTAACTATAACCTAGTGGTGGACTATATACACCACCCATTACTAAATCTAACTATAACCTAGTGGTGGACTATATACACCACCCATTACTAAATCTAACGATAACCTAGTGTTGGACTATATACACCACCCATTACTAAATCCAACTATAACCTAGTGTTGGACTATATACACCACCCATTACTAAATCTAACTATAACCTAGTGGTGGACTATATACACCACCCATTACTAAATCTAACTATAACCTAGTGGTGGACTATATACACCACCCATTACTAAATCTAACTATAACCTAGTGTTGGACTATATACACCACCCATTACTAAATCTAACTATAACCTAGTGGTAGACTATATACACCACCCATTACTAAATCTAACTATATCCTAGTGGTGGACTATACACACCACCCATTACTAAATCTAACTATAACCTAGTGTTGGACTATATACACCACCCATTACTAAATCTAACTATAACCTAGTGGTGACTATATACACACCACCCATTACTAAATCTAGCTGTAAACTAGTGGTGGACTATATCCACCACCCATTACTAAATCTAGCTGTAACCTAGTGGTGGACTACTATACACCACCCATTACTAAATCTACCTGTAACCTAGTGGTGGACTGTAACACCACCCAACTAAATCTAACTATAACCTAGTGTGGACTATATACACCACCCATTACTAAATCTAGCTATAACCTAGTGTTGGACTATATACACCACCCATTACTAAATCTAACTATAACCTAGTGTGGACTATATAACACCACCCATTACTAAATCTAACTATAACCTAGTGTTGGACTATATACACCACCCATTACTAAATCTAACTATAACCTAGTGGTGGACTATATACACCACCCATTACTAAATCTAACTATAACCTAGTGGTGGACTGTATACACCACCATTACTAAATCTAACTATAACCTAGTGGTGGACTTATACACCACCCATTACTAAATTCTAACTATAACCTAGTGTTGGACTATATACACCACCCATTACTAAATCTAACTATAACCTATGTGTACTGTATACACCACCATTACTATCTAACTATAACCTAGTGTTGGACTATATACACCACCCATTACTAAATCTAGCTATAACCTAGTGTTGGACTATATACACCACCCATTACTAAATCTAGCTATAACCTAGTGTGGACTATATACACCACCCATTACTAAATCTAACTATACCTAGTGTGGACTATATACACCACCCATTACTAAATCTAACTATATCCAGTGGTGGACTATACACACACCCATTACTAAATCTAACTGTAACCTAGTGGTGGACTTTACACAACCCATTACTAAATCTAGCTATAACCTAGTGTGGACTATTACACCACCCATTACTAAATCTAACTAACCTAGTGGTGGACTTATAACACCACCCATTACTAAATCTAACTATAACCTAGTGGTGGACTTATACACCACCCATTACTAATCTACTATAACCTAGTGGTGGACTATATACACCACCCAACTAATCTAACTATAACCTAGTGGTGGACTTACACCACCATTACTAAATCTAGCTGTAACCTAGTGGTGGACTATATACACCACCCATTACTAAATCTAGCTGTAACCTAGTGTGGACTATATACACCACCATTACTAAATCTAACTGTAACCTAGTGGTGGACTATATACACACCCATTACTAAATCTAACTATGTAACCTAGTGGTGGACTATATACACCACCCATTACTAAATCTAACTGTAACCTATGGTGGACATATACACCACCCTTACTAAATCTAACTGTACCTAGTGGTGACTATATACACCACCCATTACTAAATCTAACTATACCTAGTGTTGGACTATATACACCACCCATTACTAAATCTAACTATAACCTAGTGGGGACTATATACACCACCCATTACTAAATCTAACTATAACCTAGTGGTGGACTTATACACCACCCATTACTAAATCTAGCTGTAACCTAGTGGTGGACTATACTACACCCCCATTACTAAATCGTCTGTAACCTAGTGGTGGACTATATACACCACCCTTACTAAATCAACTATAACTAGTGTTGACTATATACACCACCCATTACTAAATCTAACTATAACCTAGTGGTGGACTATATACA
The DNA here is from genome assembly GCF_016432855.1 of Salvelinus namaycush. NCBI lineage: Eukaryota > Metazoa > Chordata > Actinopteri > Salmoniformes > Salmonidae > Salvelinus > Salvelinus namaycush. The sequence goes on along the minus strand of NC_052341.1, from coordinate 3,340,952 downwards.
CCACCCATTACTAAATCTAACTATAACCTAGTGGTGGACTGTATACACCACCCATTACTAAATCTAGCTGTAACCTAGTGGTTTAACGGTATGAGGTGAACACATGCACAGTGTTTGACCGTTGGAGCAAAGTCGGGCATCTCAATATCTATATCTTCCTGTCACTCAAACTCTAATTCTACATCCTGTGGGGTGTGGCCAATTCGATTTGAATTTCAACTCATGAGTTGAATGGGAGTCAATTCCAAAATTCTGAATTGAGCCCAACCTTGCTATAAAGTGCACATGTTTTGACCGGGACCAATAGGGCTGTGGTCAAAAGTAGTGCACTATAAAGGGAACATAATGCCATTTGGGACGTACATAGTGTGTGACCACAGCCTGACCTCCAACCAACTACTCACTTACACACAGACTGGGGAAAAAATCTATAGATTAACTGGCATGAAATGGTGAATGATTACCCTGCTAATTATTATCTGTCTCTTTATAGGCTGGTGGCTGGTGGCTAAGTAAATAGAGAGAGAGAGAGAGAGAGAGGGATGGAGAGAGGGAAAGAGAGAGGGGGGAGAGAGAGGGGGGGAGAGAGGGATAGAGAGACAGGAGAGGGAGGGAGAGGGAGAGAGGGATAGAGAGACAGGAGAGGGGGAGAGAGGGAGAGAGATAGAGGGAAAGCGACAGGAGAGAGGGAAAAGGTAATACATTTGACTTTTAGCGAGGTGAGAAGACATAATGCTCCAATGTCTCCATCTCCATCTCTCTCCTGTCTAACTGTCTCCATCTCTCTCCTTTCTAACTGTCTCCATCTCTCTGCCCTGTCTAACCTTCTCCATCTCTCTCCTGTCTCCATCTCTCTCCTGTCTAACTATCTCCATCTCTCTGCCCTGTCTAACTGTCTCCATCTCTCTCCTGTCTAACTGTCTCCATCTCTCTCCTGTCTAACTGTCTCCATCTCTCTCCTGTCTAACTGTCTCCTCCTCTGCCTGTCTAACTTTCTCCATCTCTCTCCTGTCTAACTGTCTCCATCTCTCTCCTGTCTAACTGTCTCCATCTCTCTCCTGTCTAACTGTCTCCATCTCTCTCCTGTCTAACTGTCTCCATCTCTCTCCTGTCTAACTGTCTCCATCTCTCTCCTGTCTAACTGTCTCCATCTCTCTCCTGTCTAACTACTCCTCTCTCTCCTGTTAACTGTCTCATCTCTCTCCTGTCTAACTGTCTCCATCTCTCTCCTGTCTAACTGTCCCTCCATCTCTCTCCTGTCTAACTGTCTCCATATCTCTCCTGTCTAACTGTCTCCATCTCTCTCCTGTCTAACTGTCTCCATCTCTCTCCTGTCTAACTGTCTCCATCTCTCTCCTGTCTAACTGTCTCCATCTCTCTCCTTTCTAACTGTCTCCATCTCTCTCCTGTCTAACTGTCTCCATCTCTCTGCCCTGTCCAACCTTCTCCATCTCCATCTCTCTCCTGCCTAACTGTCTCCATCTCTCTGCCCTGCCTAACTGTCTCCATCTCTCTGCCCTGTCTAACTGTCTCCATCTCTCTGCCCTACCTAACTGTCTCCATCTCTTTGCCCTGCCTAACTGTCTCCATCTCTCTGCCCTGCCTAACTGTCTCCATCTCTCTGCCTTGCCTAACTGTCTCCATCTCTCTGCCCTGCATAACTGTCTCCATCTCTCTGCCTTGCCTAACTGTCTCCATCTCTCTGCCCTGCCTAAATGTCTCCATCTCTCTGCCTTGCCTAACTGTCTCCATCTCTCTGCCCTGCCTAACTGTCTCCATCTCTCTGCCCTGTCTAACTGTCTCCATCTCTCTGGCACAATAAGTCAAAGTCACAATGACACAACCTCTTGAAAAACACGTTACACAACCACAGCCAGACAGCCACCTCTAACCACCTCTAACCACCTCTAACCACTCACAACCACAGCCAGACAGCCACCTCTAACCACCTCTAACCACCTCTAACCACGTTACACAACCACAGCCAGACAGCCACCTCTAACCACCTCTAACCACCCCTAACCACGTTACACAACCACAGCCAGACAGCCACCTCTAACCACCCCTAACCACGTTACACAACCACAGCCAGACAGCCATCTCTAACCACCTCTAACCACCCCTAACCACGTTACACAACCACAGCCAGACAGCCACCTCTAACCACCTCTAACCACCTCTAACCACTCACAACCACAGCCAGACAGCCACCTCTAACCACCTCTAACCACCTCTAACCACCTCTAACCACCTCTAACCACGTTACACAACCACAGCCAGACAGCCACCTCTAACCACCCCTAACCACCTCTAACCACCTCTAACCACCCCTAACCACTCACAACCACAGCCAGACAGCCATCTCTAACCACCTCTAACCACCTCTAACCACGTTACACAACCACAGCCAGACAGCCACCTCTAACCACCTCTAACCACCCCTAACCACCTCTAACCACCCCTAACCACGTTACACAACCACAGCCAGACAGCCACCCCTAACCACCTCTAACCACGTTACACAACCACAGCCAGACAGCCACCCCTAACCACCCCTAACCACGTTACACAACCACAGCCAGACAGCCACCTCTAACCACCTCTAACCATCTCTAACCACCTCTAACCACCCCTAACCACGTTACACAACCACAGCCAGACAGCCACCTCTAACCAACTCTAACCACCTCTAACCACCTCTAACCACCCCTAACCACGTTACACAACCACAGCCAGACACCCCCTCTAACCACTCTACCCTCTCTAACCACCTCTAACCACCTCTAACCACCTCTAACCACCCCTAACCACCTCTAACCACGTTACACAACCACAGCCAGACAGCCACCTCTAACCACCTCTAACCACCCCTAACCACTCACAACCACAGCCAGACAGCCACCTCTAACCACCTCTAACCACCTCTAACCACCTCTAACCACCTCTAACCACCTCTAACCACCCCTAACCACGTTACACAACCACAGCCAGACAGCCACCTCTAACCACCCCTAACCACCTCTAACCACGTTACACAACCACAGCCAGACAGCCACCTCTAACCACCTCTAACCACCTCTAACCACCTCTAACCACCCCTAACCACGTTACACAACCACAGCCAGACAGCCACCTCTAACCACCTCTAACCACCTCTAACCACCTCTAACCACCTCTAACCACCTCTAACCACCCCTAACCACGTTACACAACCACAGCCAGACAGCCACCTCTAACCACCCCTAACCACCTCTAACCACGTTACACAACCACAGCCAGACAGCCACCTCTAACCACCTCTAACCACCCCTAACCACGTTACACAACCACAGCCAGACGCCAGTCCACATTATTGGAATGTATGGCATGGTTGGAATTACTCCTGTAATAGTGAACCACACACACACACACACACACACACACACACACACACACACACACACCCACACACACACACACACACACAACACACACACGACACACAACACACACACACACACACACACACAACGCTTCTCCGACACACTCCTTCTCTCCCCACTAAATTAGAACAATGTACTGTTGAACTGTGTAAACATAACACATCAATCCTGGGGAATGCCTTTGACAAATGGTTTCACTCACCGTCTCGTTGCCAAACTATATGTCGACGTACAGCGTGACCTTCACCATGGCCTCTTTGAAGAACTGGCTGATGAAAGCAGCCAAGAGGTTCAAGCCAAAGATCTTGTTGTTTTCAGACGCATGCTTCGCCACAGTCAGGAAGAAACTCTGAAAACAACAGGAGATATAACATCATTAAATAATATACAGTATATCTACACTACCGGTCAAAAAGTTTTAGAACACCTACTCATTCAAGGTTGTTTTTTAAATTTGTATTATTTTCTACCTTGTAGAATAATAGCAAAGACATCAAAAATATGAAATAACACATATGGAATCATGTAGTAACCCAAAAAAGTATTAAACAAATTAAAATATATTTTATATTTGAGATTCTTCAAATAGTCACCCTTTGCCTTGATGACAGCTTTGCACACTCTTGGCATTCTCTCACCAGCTTCATGAGGTAGTCACCTGGAATGCATTTCAATGAACAGTTGTGCCTTGTTAAAGTTAATTTGTGGAATTTTCTTTCCTTCTAATGCGTTTGAGCCAATCAGTTGTGTTGTGACAGTAGGGGTGGTATACAAGTAGCCCTATTTGGTAAAAGACCAAGTCCATATTATGGCAAGAACAGCTCAAATAAGCAAAGAGAAACGACAGTCCATCATTACTTTAAGACATAAAGGTCAGTCAATACGGAACATTTTAAGAACTTTTAAAGTTTCTTCAAGTGCAGTCGCAAAAACCATCAAACGCTATGAAACTGGCTCTTCTGAGGACCGCCACAGAGTTCAAGTAACAGACACATCTCAACATCAACTGTTCAGAGGAGTCTGTGTGAATCAGGCCTTCCTGGTCGAATTGCTGCAAAGAAACCACTACTAAAGGACACCAACAATAAGAAGAAGAGATTTGCTTGGGCTAAGAAACATGAACAATGCACATTAGACAGGTAGAAATGTGTCCAAATTGGAGATTTTTGGTTCCAACCGTCGTGTTTTTGTGAGATGCGGTGTGGGTGAACATATGATCTCCGCATGTCTATTTCCCACTGTAAAGCATGGAGGAGGAGGAGGAGGAGGAGGAGGGGTGAGGGTGTGGGGGTGCTTTGCTGGTGACACTGTCAGTGATTCATTTAGAATTCAAGGCACACTTAACCAGCATGGCTACCACTGCATTCTGCAGCGATACACCATCCCATCTGGTTTGGGCTTCGTGGACTACATTTGTTTTTCACAAGACACATGACCCAACCCCCCCAGGGCTTTTAACCAAGAAGGAGAGTAATTGGAGTGCTGCATCAGATTATCTGGCCCTCCACAATCACCCGACCTCAACACAATGAGATGGTTTGGGTGAGTCGAACCGCAGAGTGACGGAAAAGCAGCCAACATGCTCAGCAATATGTGGGAACTCCTTCAAGACTGTTGGAAAAGCATTCCAGTGAAGCTGGTTGAGAGAATGCCAACGTTTGCAAGCTGTCATCAAGGCAAAGGTGGACTATTTGAAGAACTCAAATATTATATATTTTTTTGATTTTTTAAACTTTTTTGGTTACTACATGATCCATGTTGTTTATTTCATAGTTCGTTTTTTAGAGGTGGTTAGAGTGGTTAGGGGTGGTTAGGGGTGGTTAGGGTGGTTAGGGTGGTTAGAGGTGGTTAGAGTGGTTAGGGGTGGTTAGGGGTGGTTAGAGGTGGTTAGGGGTGGTTAGAGGTGGTTATGGGTGGTTATGGGTGGTTAGGGGTGGTTAGAGGTGGTTAGGGGTGGTTAGGGGTGGTTAGAGATGGTTAGGGGTGGTTAGGGTGGTGGGGTGTTAAGAGGTGGTTAGGGGTGGTTAGAGGTGGTTAGGGGTGGTTAGGGTGGTTGGGTGTTAAGAGGTGTTAAGGGGTGGTTGGGTGGTTAGGGGTGGTGGGTGGTTAGATATGGTTAGGATGGTTAGGGGTTTTAGGGGGGGTTGGGGGTGTTTAGGGGTGGTTAGGGATGGTTAGCGGTGTTTGGTGGTGGTTAGGGATGGTTAGGGGTGGTTAGGGATGGTAACGGGTATTTAGGGGTGGTTCGGGGTGGTTAGGGATGGTTGGGGGTTTTAGGTGTTGTTAGGGGTGTTTAGGGATGGTTAGGGGTGTTTAGGGGTGGTTAGGGATGGTTAGGGGTGTTTAGGGGTGGTTAGGGATGGTAAGGGGTTTTAGGGGTGGTTAGGGATTGTAATGGGTATTTAGGGGTGGTTAGGGGTGGTTAGGGATGTTATGGGTGGTTAGGGTGGTTAGGGGTTTTAGGGATGGTTAGGGATGGTTAGGGGTGGTTAGGGTCGTTAGGGGTGGTTATGGGTGGTTAGGAGTGGTTAGGGATGGTTAGGGGTTTTAGATGTTGTTAGGGATGGTTAGGGGTTTTAGGGGTGGTTAGGGGTGGTTAAGGATGTTATGGGTGGTTAGGAGTGGTTAGGGATGGTTAGGGGTGGATAGGGGTGGTTAGGGATGGTTAGGGGTGGTTAGGGGTGGTTAGGGTGGTTATGGGTGGTTAAGGGTGGTTAGAGATGGTTAGGGGTGGTTAGGGGTGGTTAGAGATGGTTAGGGGTGGTTATGGGTGGTTAGAGATGGTTAGGGGTGGTTGTGGGTGGTTAGGGGTGGTTATGGGTGGTTAGATATGGTTAGGGGTGGTTAGGGCTGGTTAGAGGTGTTTAGGGGTGGTTAGGGGTTTCAGGGGTGGTTAGAGGTGGTTAGGGGTGTTTAGGGGTGTTTAGGGGTGGTTAGGAATGGTTAGTGGTTTTAGGGGTGGTTAGGGATGGTTAGGGGTGGTTAGATATGGTTAGGGGTGGTTAGGGGTGTTTATGGATGGTTAGAGGTGTTCAGGGGTGTTTAGGGGTGGTTAGGGGTGGGTAGGTGTGGTTAGGGGTGGTTAGGGTGTTAAGGGTGTGGTTTTAGTGGTTGTAGGATAGTTAGGGGTGATTTAGGGTGTGTTTAGGGGTGTTTAGAATGGTAGTGTTTTAGGGTGGTTAGGGATGGTTAGGGGTGGTTAGAGATGGTTAGTGGGTTAGGTGTGTTATGGATGTTAGAGGGTGTTCAGGGGTTTTTAGGGATGGTTGGGGTGGTAGGGTGTGGTTAGGGGTGGTTAGGGTTTTAAGGGGTGGTTAGGGGTGGTTAGTGGTGGTTAGGGATGGTTAGAGGTATTTAGGGATGGTTAGGGGTGTTTAGGGTTGGTTAGGGGTGGGTAGGTGTGGTTAGGGGTATTTAGGGATGGTTAGAGGTATTTAAGGGTGTTTAGGGGTGGTTAGTGGTGGTTAGGGTGGTTTGGGGTGTTTAGGGGTGGTTAGGGGCGTTTAGGGTGGTTAGAGGTGTTTACATTTGGTTAGGGGTGGTTAGAGGTGTTTAGGGGTGGTTTAGGGGTGTTTAGGGTGGTTAGGGGTGTTTACAGGTGGTTAGGGGTGGTTAGAGGTGTTTAGGGGTGGTTTAGGGGTGTTTAGGGGTGGTTTAGACCTCACCATTTATCTAAAATCGTTTCTTAGAACATATACAGTTCAAACAAAAGAAAAGAAAAGGCAGCGAAATACAGAGGACAAAGCGTCTGGCTCTGGTCCAAGGCCCTGCTCTGAAGGAAGCAACATTCACGTAGCGGATTAACGGGAAAACAAGAGTCTGGTTTGGGACTCTGGTTACTGAGAAACAGGAGGACTGCTCATTGTGTGAATAGAAAATAAATCAGGCAACACGTCTGTGTTGCAAGTTGAAATCCGAAGCGAGACTTTCTTTCGAGCCACACCCAAACCACCCTTCTCTCTCACAGTGGTCTCCTTGAAACTTGTTTTTCATCTTCACAATGTGTGTCACAATAGAGGTAGAGAAATGGCTGAAAACCTTGTGTGTGTATGGTGATACATTTAATCTAGCTGAAATGCTTCCGTTGCTGCTGAACAGTGCACCTCTCTCATTAAAGCGCATATGACATTTGCAGTGAGTGAATGGAGGAGCGACCTTCATATTGTAAAAGAAAGAGACAGTAATATTGCTTTATGGAGGGTACCCATGTAGTCAATCATAAGTAACAATGTACTACACGGTACTAAGTGGGGGAATATTTCTTCACATATTCATGCAGTCTTCAGAGGAATTTTTGTTCTGTCAATGGAAATTCTCATTACTTTATAAATTACTTTATATTGCTTTACACTGTATGCAATCATGCGGATATGTAAAATGCCTTTGGTTAGGATAGACTAGGACTGAGTCAGTGCCCTTGGGTTGCTGTGTCACGGTGACACGATGTTTCCATCTGTGGAAAATGAAAGGTGTTTGAAATGGGAATTGATCACGAAAGTGTGTGGATGTGTAAAAACAAAAAAACTCTTAGCTAATTGACCCTGACATTTCTCTGTCAGAATGTACCAGCATGTCAGAATGTACCAGCATGTCAGAATGTACCAGCATGTCAGAGTGTACCAGCATGTCAGAATGTACCAGCATCTCAGAATATACCAGCATGTCAGAATGTACCAGCATCTCAGAATGTACCAGCATGTCAGAATGTACCAGGCATCTCAGAATGTACCAGTCAGATTCCGCTCTCCAGAATGTCAACCAGCAATCTCAGAATTATCCAGCATGTCAGAGAGATCTCAGAATCCCACTTCATGCCCATGCAGGGCAATTCAGATACCAGATCAATGTACAGACATTAATGTACCAGCATCTAGAATTTACCAGCATGTCAGAGTAATTGTGGGAGTAGTCAAAAAAAAAAAAGAGAACTGCGCGGAGGAGCGGGGGGAAGAAAAAAGG